>NC_091952.1:53125085-53335085 GCF_031021105.1 Erythrolamprus reginae | reverse complement strand
TATATATCTTTGTATACTACCAATAGGTACTTGACAAAACAAACAAATAAAAGAAAAAATAAAATAATCTCATGCCCAGAAGTTAACTGTAGTCCAGAGAGTATAGCTATCTAATAATATCTAATAGCTTTACCATTTAGTCCCATTAGGTGGAACATTTAATATAATCTCATGCCTAGAAATTACTGTAGTCTATATAGTTTAGCTATCTAATAATATCTAATAGCTTTACCATTTAGTCCCATTAGAAGGTGGAACATTTAATATAATCTCATGCCCAGAAGTTACTGTAGTCTATATAGTTTAGCTATCTAATAATGTCTAATAGCTTTACCATTTAGTCCCATTAGAAGGTGGAACATTTAATATAATCTCATGCCCAGAAGTTAATGTAGTACAGTTACTTTAGCTGTTTTCAAGCTTGTTTCTTTGGAAGTCCAAAGAAACAAGCAGCAGTTCATTATATGGAATGAAAACAAATTGACCAAATGAACTTCATCATGATAATGAGTACTGTATACCAGCAAATCTGGGAGATGAAAGAAGCAATGTAAAAAATTGGAAAATCGGTTGGATGGATGGAGTTAAAGGCGGAATAGATTCTGTTAGAATGCGCATTTAAGATGAATAGTCCAGAAATGTCGTGTGTTACTGAAAACTCAGATCAATATTTAAAAGTCAGTCCTTTCAATACTGATTAAATATTAATATTGATTAGGACAAATTTGGGTAGTTGAAATTAGCCTTAAAGATATTGTACAAAAATGCATTAGTCACAAATGGTTGGAAAGAAGGAGACAGCAGGTAGATCTCTTGAAAACTTTATTCCTACGCAGCTATTTTTATCAATAATCAAGATTTTCCATGCATGCAAAATATGTAGTTATACTCAGTCAATATGACTAGTTAAAGATATTTTATGTGAATGCAGAATACTATTGGATTAATTTAATTCAGATTAATTTGGGTAAGCATGACAAACTGACATGTTTATTGCGAAATGGGGACTGTAAATCTCCACACTGATTGCATGTAAAACAGTTTTTGCCTCGGTTTAACCTGCTTTCCAACTGCTGTTATTCAAAATGCACATTTGAAATTCACTTCCATTACAAATAGCCTTTAAAAGAAGTATAGCTGAACTGAGAAAAGTACTTTAAACATATGTCATTGAATTTGGGAGAAGATATATTTTTTATTAAATTTCAGGCAATTAGCCATCACTTCTCCAGCATCTCATAGAAACATAGAAAACATAGAAATCTCTCTCAAAAAGGCCCCCCATATAACAACAAAACTCAATTAACATAATAAATACCTAATATTCATATCTTTAATACCAAAATGAGCCATTGCTGCATAACATGTTTGGGTTGATTCACATAATAAACTAAGACATAATGGTTTTATCACAGCAACTTTGCAGTGTTTTCTTCCCATTTCAGAATGTGGGACTGAATGTGCCCTTAATGCATGTCTAAGACAGAGCCATGTGCTACTGCTGTCTAGACTGCTCCATCAGTCAATATTATAAAAGACTTCTGGTTTTTCCCATCTGAAATTACAGTCATATCCAATATCCCCCAACCACAGGGAAAAAAATGTATTGATGCAGTATATCCTGGGCATTCTGCCAATATTTTTTAACAAATCAACATAGGATTATCAACTTTATGAATGTAATAGGCCTGTCATAGTGAAAAATAACTGAAGGATATATTAAGTTTGGTAAAAGTTTTCATGGATGCTATTATCTAATGTTCAGCTGTATTACTTCATCTTGAAATCAGAATCCTAATCTGTATTAATTTGTAAAACTTCTAAATAGCACCATTTATGAAATCACAGTCACTTATGCCCTCATCACCTCGAGATTCGACTACTGCAACGCTCTCTACATGGGGCTACCTTTGAAAAAAGTTCGGAAACTTCAGATTGTGCAGAATGCGACCGCGAGAGCTATCGTGGGGTTACCTAGATTCGCCCACGTATCTCCAACACTCCGTGACTTGCACTGGCTGCTGATCAGTTTCCGGTCATAATTCAAAGTGTTGGTAATGACCTTTAAAGCCCTACATGGCATCGGACCAGAATACCTGCAGAACCGTCTTCTGCCGCACGAATCCCAGTGGCCGATAAGGTCCCACAGAATTGGCCTTCTCCGGGTCCCATCGACTAAACAATGTCGTCTGGGGTGGCCCAGGGAAAGAGCCTTCTCTGTGGCGGCCCCGGCCCTCTGGAATCAACTCCCCGCAGAGATCAGAACTGCCCCCACCCTCGTCTTTCACAAATTACTTAAGACCCACCTGTATCGCCAGGCATGGGGGCCCCCAGGCTTATATAGTTTTATGTATGGTATGCTTGTGTTGTATGGTTTTGAAATGCTGGGTTTTTAGATGCTTTTAAAAAAATATTAGATTTGTTACATTGTCATATTGTTATTATTATTGTTGTGAGTCGCCCCGAGTCTCTGGAGAGGGGCGGCATACAAATCTAATAAATAATACTAATACTTATTATTATTATTATTATTATATAATCCTTTATTTACTAGAAGATAAATAGTCCTGTCGTAGAAACTCAAGATCAGTTTATCATGTCAATAGCAATAGTCTCCCCATGAAAAAGCTGTGTAAGTGATCAGAAGAGTTGATTAGAAATATGTTCTCGCATTTGCTTTGTTTACCAACGGGAATATTTATTGTTTAATAATTGTTGTTGACATGCAAAGCTATATACTACACCTTTTTTAATTGTTCAAGTTGTAGAAATATTAATCTTTCTTCTAAAAGAGATTGATTTCCTCAAATTAAGTTTCAAGACTGTAGACATAGTCCTCAACTTACAGCAGTGTTCAAAATACAAGTCACAATAATAAATAAATAAATAAAATTACAACAACACTGAAAAAATGAGTTATGACTACTTTTCATGCTTATGTCCATTGTAGCACACACCCACCCATAATCACGTGATTTACATTTGGATGCTTGACAGCTGATTCACATTTATGACGGTTGCAGTGTCCTCGAGTCATTTGATCTCCTTTTGCAACCTTCTGATAAGCAAAGTCAATGGGGAAAACCAGATTCACTTAACAACCGTATTACTAATTTAAGAACAGCAGTAATTCGTATAATAAAGGTGGCAAGAAAAGTCATAAAATGGAACAAACTCACTTAACAAATTTCTCATTGAACAACATGTTTGACTCAGTTGTGGTTATGAGGATTTCCTGTACACTATGTACACTATGAAACTAAGTCCTAATACATATAGAGGAAGAGACGGTCCTATGCAAATTCTTTGGACCTTTGGGGCTATTTTCCTTAATAGTGGAAATATAAAGTTACAGTGCAGGATAGCTGTCTTCCCTGAAATCAGCTTTGTAATATCTATATCTTGCAAAAGAATAAGAAGTAGGCTGGACAAATATGTCTGATCTTCTTGTAGCCAGAGCCAGATAACAATGGTGACACACTGCCTAGCAAACAGACAAAATGGAATGATTTCATAGCAGACACACCAGGTTGCACTTGAACCTCCTTAACCATATCAGACCAAAGTTCCTCCTCCAGGCAGTTTCGATTGTCAGAATGAGAAAGAAAATACTGTATTTTCAAACTGGAATATGTAAACCTGACTTCAGGCTGCTTCAGCAGTGGGTCAGCAGTTAGATGGAACTGACATTTTGAGGACATGTCCTTTGTAGTTAAGACATCTTTGTGCCAGAAAAAGCAGGATGTGTGCATTATCCCAATGTGTCATGCTTAGTTTTAGCTTAGCCATTGTGGTTATGCAGACAGAATGGTATGGATTGATAAGAAAAAAAAATCTCCCTAGCAGTAATAAAGGTTTAAGCAACTTCTTTGCATCAATGAATATTATTTTAAAGTCTTATATTTGGAAAGCTTGTGCTGAAAGAAGGGAAACAATCTAGGATGAGACAATTATGTGATATATTCAAATATGGGCAGATGCCTTTTTTAAAGAAGTGCAGATTTTTTCATTTCAAAGTTGAAAATACAGGATTTGTAAAAAGACATTATTTGCATGAACTTTTTAAGTTCTTACTAAGAATTATTTTTTTATTTCCTCTTTAAAAAAAAAATAATGACGTGCGAGTACTGCAGCCATGAACATAAGAAGTGTCGCAGCACATACTTCTTTTTGTTCATAATTTTTTTAATATTTCAAATTATCGTAGAGCCTTTTAAAAAGTTGCATGCTTTATTTTACCTTTTGTGCATAGCTTTTTGAAGAAATGGGAACACATGGGTTCAGGGGACTGCTTTATTATTTGGGTTCATCCAAAATATTTACCTACTGATTACCTTTTTTTTACTGTTTATATCAGCTTTGGTGGGATTCATTTAAACACTATCCCCAAATCCCACCATGTTACCGCATCACTGTTTAGTGGGTTGTGTGAACAGAATACTGAGCACTGCATTGGTCTTCTTTCTTTCTTTCTTTCTTTTTCTTTCCTTCCCTCCCTCCCTTTTTCCTTCCTTCATTTATTTGGAAAACATGTATAGGATAGTAGTAGTTTGTATAAACATAAGTAAAAAAAAGTAACAATAAGAGGACAATAGTATAGGGATAGTAGGAACAATGGTGCCTACTATGCATATTCCTTACTCTTAGGAATGGGGTGAGGTCATCTGTAGACAGTCTTTGGGGAAGAAACCACAGTCAGGTAGTGCATTCCAGGCATTGATCACTCTATTGCTGAAATCGTATTTTCTGTAGTCGAGTTTGGAGCATTAACAGGAAGGATATTTTGGTATATGATTTTATGAACTACATTTAGATCAGATCCGAGGCTTACACGCGTAGTTTGCATTCGTAATTTTGGAATTCCTGGCATTCATTCATTCATGCATTTATTTATTCCAATACAAATTGAAAGATAACGAGAATAAAAACATGTAGTAGTATGTATCAGGGAAAAGGATAGAAGAAAAGATATGAGAATAGAATACGTCAATGAAGAATAGAGAAAAAGATATATGAATGGAATAAAAGATATATAGATATAGGAGGGGCAATTGGACAGGGGACGGAAGGCACACTAGTGCACTTATGCTCGCCCTTTTACCTTTCATTCTGTTTGGTGTATATATTGCTACTGGGTACTAAAGCAACAAAAGGCGAAGTGAAATTTGCATTGTTTTGTCGGTTAGACAGCTACGAAAGGCGGCGGAGATCCGCGAATTCAACATCGCCCGCCAAGGCTTAGTTCTCCCAAACAGCAGCGACAAAAGGCCGCATTACTAGTTTCGCCTATTGGGGGCGTGGTGCGTTTTCATGGAAATGAGCTGCCCGGCGCCGCCCTAATACGTCATCAAGGCGCGACGCGCGCCCATCCGGCTTAGGATGGCTGAGGCTGCGGAGTCCGGTAAAGAGGATGGTCTTCTGCCCCTTGTGTCTTCCCCGTCTTCCGTTGAGTCTTCCGCCGTCGCCGTAGAAGTGGCGGAACGCCAGGAGAAAGAACTGGCCGACATCAAAGAAGAAGTGCAAATTGTAGAGGTGAGGAGGGAAAACGCTCGCGACGCAATTTGCAGAAAACGGGGCTCCGCTTTCCTTGCTGACCCTTCAGGGTGATCGCTGCCCCGAAGTAACGGGGATTTCTCCCGCTACTGCTCTTTCCTTGGAATTCCCTATTTAACCAGAACTAGCAGCTCGTGATCCCTTTTTAGAGGTTTTTCCTTCGCAATGGCGGAACTGCCAATGTACTGCCTTCCCTGGAAAGTGTATTATACATTGACAGAAAAGTTCTGTATTGGAAACAGCTCATACACTGTATAGCGTAGTCAAAACATTAGCACAGGAAATGTTTTAAGATGTTTGGGGTCAGTTTTGATGTCATTAATATGTTATAAAATTTGCCACGTTTCAATTGCACTGAGAGTTACAGGTCCTAGATTTTGAACGCATTTCTGTAAGTTTAGAGACTTCAGACCAGTGGTTCCCAACCTGTTTTGGCCATGCCCCATCTAAGCATCTCAAAAATCCCCCCCCCCATGACATATAATTCTTATTACAGTATTCAAAAAGTGAAATTCTCATGCGAAGGAAGCCTAAAAGGCCATTAACTAGGTTTAAACAAGCTTCCCATTGACCCCCTTAAAAATGAAAATGCCCCCCTGTGGGTCGCGGGCCCCATGTTGGGAAACAGGGCTTTTTTAGACCATTTAAGATAGATGGATTCAAAACTTGTTGCTCTATGACACATCATTTCCAGGTTTGGGTCTATAAGCTAGCCCAAAGTAATTTACTTTGGTTCAAAAAATGTTGCCCACTGTTTCATCCAGTGAATAGGCGGATAGTTGCTATTTTCTGGTGAATTTTGTTTACCTTTTAGACTATTGGAGCTTTTTTTTTTGCCCTCTTTATCCTGCATGGCCAAATATTAAACATTGCTGGGTGTGTTTTGAGTTGCTCGTATTTAAAAATATACGTTTAACAAGTTATACTTAAACAATGGTAATGCAAAGTATGACATTGTAAAAGATTTTTCAGTAACATGTATAGGAAGAGACTAAAACATGAAAAATGATAACTAGATATTCATTTTATTTGTTTAGCCACTACACTACTCTTATTACTATTCTTGCACAAAATCAAGTACTATATCTACCAATTTATTTTCATCAGATTTTTCACACACACCCTCATTATTTGAATTATAATTGGTAAGCATGGGGTACAGAAGATGCACAAATATATAATTTATCATCATTGAAGAAGCTAGGTATATTAGTTAAATATTCAAAAGCTTGTTTTAAGTTGTATGGGTTTTATGCTATGTATCATACAGGTAGTATTTTGATGGAAAGATTATAAAAACTAAGTATTCAACAGTTGTACTTTATAAATATGATTATTGGATGCTTAAAATTTACAAAGTTTAAAAGCATCCAGGAAGTGGTGTCAATCCTCTTTTGCTTTTCTCCATGAACATCAACTAACTATGAGTTGAGCTTGATTCATAAAAAGGCTTGTCTTTTTGTAAACATAATTGAGTTATAATCAATTTTCTGTCTAGATTAAATGCAAAGAAGTATGTGAATTGATACCTGGAGAGTTAGAGGACTCTATGTCACAATCTATTGCAGCCAAGAAAATAGAGATAAAGGAGAAAAAAGATAAAAAAAATAAAGTTGATGAAGATGAGATTCAAAAAATGCAGTGAGTATTTCTCTATTTACATGCTTTTGTTAATGCTAAATGAGTAGAGAAAAGGTGTATCTTGCTGTTTTCTCTTTAGGATGACAAACCATAGGGTTTTTTTGTTTTTGTTTTGGTCAGGGAATTCCAGAAATTAAGACTGTCATTTAATGGGCACTTTGCGGAAACTGTTTAGGGGAACATTTGGTGTGATGCTAGGTGTTTTGTCAGTTCTTTTTTTCTTCCATTCAATTTTGTGTGATCCTCAGGAATCACTTAGACAAATATGAGCTGTAATGGCTCAGTAACTTAATGAGGCTGGAGATGGTATCTGCTTTAGCAGTTCGAGTGCTAGCATTCTATGTAAGGATGAGCTTCTGCTCCTTGTCTCATCTTTTGTCCACCTAGCAGTTCAAAAGCATGTTCTTTGTTACTAGATAGATAGGTACCACTTTGATGGAGAGATGAGTTGGTGCTCTGTGCAGGCAGTCCCATTCCTTCTGGCTCTGAATCTTACTGGTTGCAGTGCCTGTTTACAAGGCTGCTGCAAGGAAGGGAGGGGGCCTAGGATGCTGCTGCAGGAAGAACTGCCCTAGTCTTTCTTTCTGATGCAAAACCACTTCGCCCTCCTGTGGTACATCTGGGAAAGCGTGTGAGCATGTCCTATAACAGGGATGGGAAATTGGCAGCCAACCTACTTCTCTGCAATAGCATTGTGATCTCCTAGCTAATGCAACAATACCATACACTAATAACAACAATCACAAGTTTTCTTGCAAGGCTTTTCAGAAGTGATGTGCCATTACCTCTTCCTAGAGTTGAGAGAAAGTCACTAGCCCAAGGTTATTCAGCTTCCTGAATAACCTTGGACTTGGTGGTACTAGAATTTGTAATCTCATTCCTCACCTGAAACCCTAACTACTACACCAAAGTAGCTTTCAAAAAAGGGAAATTCACCATATTGGCTGGGAATCAAAACCAGGCCTCCCAAATGGCAGGCAAGAATTCTTCCACTAAACTATCAGGGTAAAGGTATTTTTGGGGACAATTAGCTACAATAATTATTACCCGGCATTAGGCTGTACTTTGCCCTTTGAACTGTTTTTATTAATTTGCACCTGTGCATTTTTCCTTTCAAAAAAGAAAATATTTTGCAGCGTAATTGCTTAACAACTTCATCACTTAGTTGGGGAACTCCAGTTCCAATTGGATAATTCAAGGACTATAATTATTATTTATAATATGTTGCAGTAATTATTCTATGGATGCATCTTTTTTATTTTTGATATGGTAAAAATAAGTACAACATGTACAACTTTGGGGTTGTCCATAATTTTTAAAAGTGCGAAGCATGTTTAAGAAGCACTGCAATAGGAGATATTTTGCCTTATTTCTCCCTTTTCATGTCCTCCCAAAACCCAATAGTTTCCTGTGAATGGAAGTTGTATTGGAAGGCTTCTAGCCTAGATAAGTCACCTCTTTAACTAGAATGTTAAGAGCAAAACTCAGAGAATAGCATGACTGAAATAAAATGTTAGATTTAACTCGGGGTTTATAAACAGAATGTTGTATAATCTCATTAACTTTCTCAATTTGTAATTTTAAATAAGTGCTGTAATTATTGTTTGCCACAGAATCCTGGTTTCCTCTTTTTCTGAAGAACAGCTAAATCGATATGAGATGTATCGACGATCAGCTTTCCCTAAGGCTGCTATTAAGCGGGTACGATTTATTGCATATAAATTTATTTGGTTGGTTATTTACATCAACCTAGCTCAAAGCATCCCAGAGACCCCAGTTATTTATCACATTTAGAAACTGCCCATCTCCCTCACAGATTTGTCGATGTGTATTGATTATCATGCAAGAGTAGCTTGTCTCAGTATCAATTTATCATAAAATTTTGCTGTTGACACTAAGATGGGAAACTCACATATAACCCTGGGATTATCTTTGCAGTCTTCCAGCACCTCAAGTTTGAGTTGCTGCTCCTTTTTTCACTTTTCAATGGGAAATGCTGGGCTTTTCTTTTAAAAAGTAAAATGTTCAGTTTCTATCCTTAAAACCATCAATTTCAATGTAGTGTTGGGCTGTGGGATGTTAATGGATTTTAAGGGCTTAAGTAGGGAATGGGTTTGCTTTCAAAAGGCTTTCTGTTCCCATTCTCACTCTCAAATCTTAGAAAACATTAAAATGTGTCATCCTTTCCAGCGATTTCACCATCCATGGGGCTATGTTACCTGTGGCTTCTGGATGATAAAGGAAATGAGTTGTATGTACCCCATGGTTCTGGGAAAATTGTCCACCTCTATGCTAATGCTATCATACACAGTATGTGTTCAGGATTGGAAGTAAAAGAAATACCTGAAAAATGAGGTTCTCTGGAATTTCCTTTCCTCCTTTTTCAGCTGATCCAGTCAATTACTGGAACCTCTGTGTCTCAGAACGTTGTTATTGCCATGTCAGGAATTTCTAAAGTCTTCGTTGGAGAAGTAGTTGAAGAGGGTAAGTATAAGAATAATCTAGTTCTCAGTTGTTTGTAGCTTCCAGTAACTGAAGACATACTTTGCTAATTGCTATAACCTTACTATTCTTTCATGTGTGTGTTTTATTTAGCTTTTAGTAATCCATTTTGTAAATAGCTGTGTGGTGAAAAACGTCTTCTGGATGTTGTGTTATAGTATATCGATGTGAGAAAACCAGAACATCATGTTTTGCCTATTGCTGTTTTATGTAGTATTTTACTCTTAAATATTATTATTCTCCCTAATATGTATATTGCTACTTAATACATAACAGGTCAGTATTTTTAAGAGAAACAAAATTGTTAAATCAAGACAAACAAATATCAGCTGTATATTTGCTTGTTATTTTAGCTGGCAAAGGGGACACTTCAGTATAAATGAATAAAATTAGTGTACTATATCTATAGCGTTCAGATAATTTTTCTTCTTATGTCATGACATTAATATACACACAAATGCTATTACTTACTTTCCGCCCATTGCTTACAAACAGAACAAATTTTGTAAAACTTTGTGTTTGTAAATATGGAGTATGCTGTGCAGCAGGGAACTAATTTTATTAATTTTCACAGGCTTTCTAGTAAAAGTTTGGAACATTAAGAGGCCAGTTTGGTGCAGTATTTAAAGTGCTTTTGACTACAAACAGTTCTAATCCTGCCTTAGCATTAAATTGACCAAGTGGGTTAGTCACTTTTTCATAACCCTTCTAGGTTGGTTGTTTTGAGGCAAACAAGGCAGAAGCTCTATGTATACTGCACTGAACTGCACAAAATAAGCATGGTATAGAAGAAGTAATTGTACATGCGCGATAACTGGTTTTGCTAAAATGCATGTAAAAATATGATGGATTTTGTTATCATATCTGCACAGCTCTAATCCAGTGACTTGGCAGCTAGCATAACAGATTTACTTTTGTCTTGCGCAGCATTAGATGTATGTGAAAAGTGGGGAGAATCGCCACCTCTGCAACCCAAGCATTTGCGTGAAGCAGTCAGACGACTAAAATCACGAGGACAGATTCCAAATTCCAAATATAAAAAAATTCTTTATCACTGAAGACAAAGAGGGGAAAAAAGTACCTTAAGTGGACTGGAGATGTTTTCATTGCAATGAAAAAGACTTTGGAGAGTATGTTCAGCTTATATAAAACCGTCAAGTTCTGAAAAATTACAATATTCCTTGTGCAATAATTCTGAGTGGATAATAATAAGACTATATTGCGGGTATCTTGTGCCAGATATAAAACATTTTCTAAGTAGGCAAAATAATAAATATTGATGCAATAAGATTACAGGGAACTTCTGAGACATGGTTTCTTTTAAAAGGAAATAAAAGTTTTAAAAACGTGTTATGGGTAGTTCCTTGGATAGTGGCCATTCAATAACTATTTGAATTTAGTACACCCAGCATTACAACCAGCATTACATTGATGACCTTCGCAGTGTCCCTATTGTCATGGAATCAAAATTGGTGACCAGCTCACATTAACAAACATTGTGGCTTCCCGATGCCCCCTTTTCTTGCCTTGTTTGTGAACAGCCTCTGCTTCAACTCTCCTCACTTGCCTATCTCCCCCTCCATCTCTCTGCCCTAGACACCATGTCCAAGATGAAGATGTCACTGTACTCCATTGTCCCTACCCCCAGCCGATCTGGGTCTTTGCTTCCCTCCTCTGGTCTTGCTGGCCCCAAGCTCCACTGCACAGGGGCTCTGAGAGCACTGGGCTCGACCCTGCCCTTTTGCTTACCCTGCACTACATGGCCAAGATAAAGACAGTGCTTATTCTGCTATTGCCCTTTGCTGCTGTGCCATCCGTGGTGCTATGGACTTGAAGCCAGCCGTCATCAGCCAGCCCAGAGCAGGGAGAGGAAGATGATGATGATTAGCAGAAGGTGGCGGAATATAACAGCATCTTCATCTCAACTATGCTCTTTAAGGTGATGCAGAGAAGGGGAAGAGAGAAGCAGGTGGGAGGAGCAATACATAGCTTGAACAGGACAATTGGTTTCTGGTAGAGTGAATCAAGGCTTGGAGCTGACAGTGACCAAGCTGGGAATGGATCATAGTGGGAGCGTGACGACATGATCACCATTTGCAACCTTCCCATCTCGCTTCTGACAAGCAAAGTCAATGGAGAAGCTGGCAGGAGGACACAAGTCATAGTCACAAGTCACCATCATATGATGCTTTGCTTAATGACATCTGTGCTTAGCAAAAGAAATTCGTGTCCCAAAATTCGACTATAGGTATTGCAGGTTTCATTACGTCTGTTGATAACTATATCCAGCATAGTAATTACAGTGATCCCTCGATTTTCGTGATCTCGATCTTCGCGAAACGCTATATCGCGATTTTTCCTCTCTCTCTTTATCTTGCTTCTTCCTCTCTCACACTCTCTTCCTCCCTCTCTCATCTCTTTCTTTCCTTCTCTCTCTTTCTCTATCTCTCCCCCTCTTGCTCTCGAGCGGCGGGCGGGCGAGCGGCGGGCGGGCAGCAGCGAGGAGCCGAAGATCGGGGTTTCCCCTTTGCATGGGCAGCGGGGAAACCCCGATCTTCGGCTCCTCGCTGCTGCGGCGCTGCCGAGCAGATCAGCTGCTGGGCGGCCGAAGAAACCTTCCCTGGGTCTTCCCCGCCGCCCACGCAAACTCTACCATCTGCGCATGCGCGGCCATGGAAAAAGGGCACGCATGCGCAGATGGTGTTTTTACTTCCGCACCACTATATCGCGAAAAATCGAGTATCGTGAGGGGTCTTGGAACGTAACCCTCGCGATACTCGAGGGATCACTGTATACTTATTTTTCTTCTTAATCCCAATGTTTTAAATTTGCATTGATTGCTCAACTTAAACAAATATAGAATTCATGTTAACTACTATAGCAAGGTCAAGGAAACATGTGCCGTATGCTTGTAAAAAATTATCAAAAAATATGGTTGTGCATCATAAAGCTAATGTTGAACTTCTAGAACTTGCCATTTTAATAAGGCAATAAGTGTTTGTGACAGGTTCAGAAATGCTCACAGTGTATATTATTAACTGCAATTATCAATACAAATAAATTAATATAAATAAAATCTTAGAAACCTAAACCTGAGAAATAAATCAATGGAAATAGAAGTTAAGCATTTTAATACATAATGTTTAAAAGTGGTTCATAGAACCAGTATAGTCAAGAGGAAACTATATTGTGTGAGAAAGAGATTCAATATATCAAAGGCTTAGATTTCAAGTCAGACTTGTACCATATATTGTCTATTCCCATATACCCTCCTGTTTGAAATTACAGAAGCAGTTATACAGACTTAGAGCTTTAAAATTAATTTTTTTGATATGACATATAAAGAGCCTTGTTCTTCACATTTACATATAAATACAGCACTAAAGAAAGAAAAAGACATTTTCAAAAACAAAACCAAGCTAAAATACTTTTGTAGTCAGATATCAGCTTCAGTGAGTTTCCTCTTAATTTTCATGTTACGTTTAGATAAATAATTGTTCTCAGCATAGCGGAAGCATTTGAGGCATTCAGGCCATAACAGGCTAATAAGCTGTAGTTTCTACTAACTGAAACAAGCATACTACACCAAATTATTTGCCACAGTATACTGTTTCTACATTTTGCCTTATTTTAAACCAAATTTATACTGGAAAACATGATAAAATCAATTATTTTAGTCAAAATGCAAAGACTATGGTATAAATACAGTACATAGATTTTTGTAACCTGCTGCATTTCTAAATGAAAAGGTTACTTTAAGTGATCATAATGTGTATTGGGTGAACCAGTAGCGACCCGCTGGTGATGTCAACGACCCAGTTTGGTCAATGCTGGTCCGTGGTCACCATCTTATTTTTGATTCCACCCCCCCCCCCGATTTTTAAATAACTTTTATCTTTCCTTCTGAGCGTGCGCAGAAGATGAGTTTCTGTGCATGCAGTCACCATCTTGTTTTCACCCCTCCCCCCCCTCCCCCGGATTGCACGCATGTGTCCACGAAGCACATCCACACGGTGTGGGAGGAAGCAAACTGGCAGCGAGGGAAGTAGGAACCCACCCCTGATTGCACCAAAGGTAAACTCCAAAAAGAATTAGGTGCACATATATTAGTTTAAATAAATCAACATATTTGGGTAACTATTCAACAGTTAGATTTAGAGAAAAAAATGTCTTCACATAGCACCGTTCACTAACAACCTTCCTGTCAAAGTTGACAGAAAACACATAGTTACGCTTAATGTGTTATTTTGGTGTGTCATATCAGCAGTTTCATATAGTCACAGACTGTTCTATTCATCAGAAAAAAAATAAGCAAATACATCTGCAAAAGCACACTACTCTGGATAAATGGTGCTTTTGCAAGTATATCAATGAAGGCCTGTCCCATTAGGGCATTATCCAATATGGAGAGACAGAATAATGTTTACTCCAGTGCATAGCCTGGGTTTGTTTAGAATATTGTAACAGATATAACAGGAAAAGTGTAGAAGCAACAACTGTTCCTTATATAGCAAACAAGCAAAATCCAGAATAGATGCAATCTTATAAGCAAAAATCATTACCATTCAATGAAACTGACAGAACCACAGCACAGCTGCAAAATTTCCTGGAGTTCAGCAATTCTACAAATAACCCCAAATGCTAACATTATTTGAAGCAGCAGCTTTTTAAAAAAAAGTTCTTTATAATTCACATGGTGAAGATGAGATCATGACTGCTCTATGGCAATCAAGGCAGAAAAGCAGAAATTCAACAAAAAGAATTCTGTAACAGGTGGGTGCTGCAACTAGCTACTAGACAAAGATTAGCTGTAGTGCATAAACTAAATTTAGCATTTTATTGTAAACAAATTGGATATTATCAAGCAAACAGCTGTTTACTGAAGCTCATTATCTTCACCATGTTCCATTTTTTGAAAACAGAAAATGCCCTCTCTAAATAATATTATATATTATATAATCCCTACTCTGATCCATTTTGGTATATTGTTTTGATAAGATGTTGCTTGAAAAAAATCCCATAAAAATTCACAATCCCTTCTTATGTTTCAAGATTTAACTGAGTACAAAATCAGCCAGTCTGTTTTCTTGCTGTCCCTCTCTTATTTTGTTACTACAGTAGTCAATTAAGTATTTGGGACAACTTAAAAGCTTGCACATATTTTTGTGAATTTTGAGGTGGCTTAGTAAAAGTACCCCTCAATTCTAAGCTCAGTAGTCCATTCTATTCTAATTCTATTCATATAGCCCATTAGAATTGCCATTTTTGTGTAGATTACTATAGAATTTTAAAATTCCTATAGCACATTCCCATTCTTGGATTCATATGTGTATAGCAGTAAAAACTTTGTTCAATTTGATATTTACCAACTCATACTAATGAATTTCGGTTATCCATATCTTGATCTAAAAAAACCATTTCAGTATATCTATTTATAATATTCAGAATAATATTTTAAAAATCACTCTTTTCTATGAAAGAAAATCAGGCTTAAAATTAAAACTACATTTTAGTGAGAAATGCTGCTAGAACGTGGTCTAGGCCTAATTTTTTCACAAGGATGAATTCAGATTTTGAATTTTACCCGCTGAAATAATCTTTGCCGTAGATATGCTTTAGAATTTGTTCACTTTAGATTCTGCCACTTATCTATTTGATTTTCAGATAAAGCAGCTTATAATGAAACTTAAATGCATTCTACACATGGTAAAAACTAAGTCATAAAAATCTAGATTAAAATCTGTGAGAGTTTTCTGTTACAGTTGGATGCTTTAATTGAAAACTTTAATTGAAAATCTCACGGTTTATTATAGACATATTGTTAGCAAATATTTGTTTCTATATTCTATTTTGGCATAGTTATGGGTACATAACTATTTTGGGAAGCAATATATAATTTTTCTAACATTTTTTGGATATATCATTCCCCTTTTAGAAACATTTAAGAAAACTAACACTGCTATTGTATAGTTTAGAGCCAAAATGGTTTTTTTTAATTCTAAATATACAAAATTGATAGCATAAAGGGGGAAAAATCAACTATTCTGCAACTAAAACCATTTCTAGCAGCATTCTACACCTTGTAGAAAAAGTTTTTGATTCATCATTTACCAAACAAGATTCTTTAAATATAGGCCCCTAAGCGACTTGTCAGATCTCATTTACAAATCTCTCCAACATTTTCGTTAGTTAGAGTTATGGAAAATAAAGTTATCTATATTTTCATTAATGACAAGATGTTCTTGCATGATGCACTTTCTCATCAAATTATATTCCAAAATGGCTGTAAATCCATTTTAACAAGGAGGTGGACTTTAATCACAAGGAAGGTTAGTGCATTAATAGATTACTATTATAAAGAAAGGAGATTAGGAGGAATATAATTCTACGGAGTCTAAGGAGAGGGGCGGCATACAAATCTAATAAATAATAATAATAATTTCATGAGAAATTGTGGCTCCCCTCAACTCTTTTTTCTAAGAGCAGTAAGATGATGAATTTTGTATTTTCTGTTCTGGGTATTTTTTTTCCTGTGCTAAGCTTGTAACTGAATCTCCATTCCATATTTCATGTTGCTACAGCAGAATTCCCTAATTGGGCCTGAGCTAAGCAGAATGTAATTTCTTTGGTGTTAGGTGAGCATGTCCCCAACACCTACCTGTAACAAATAGGTCATAGCAAGAAAGATGTTCATCAGCACCGATGTATGATAACTCAAATAATTTTTTCTTCTCCCACTAACTATTCAACTGACAATAGTGCCATGCTTTAGCTAGAGTACAGTTTTATGTTTTCCAGACACAGCTGGGCTACTAAATCCAGTTTCCCATTCATCTTATAGCCACATACTTTCTTGCTACATCTCCGCTTCCGTCTCTTGTATTGGCATTCTGCTTCTGTTTTCAAAGTAGCAGCTTTTGAATGAAGATGAACAAACAAACTGCTTTGCTTTTAACAAGTAAACCTTTTCAATCCTGACAGTCATTTCTGAATGCTCTGAGCATCTCTTGCTCAGGTCTTTGTTGTCAAAGCTGGAAGAGAGGGTCATATTTCTTGATTTCCTGCAGCAGACGTAATTTGTCCACATTGGCTTCTGCAAGAGCTTTCCGAGTATCCTGTAACTCTTTTTCCAAAGTTAATGTTGCTTTCAGCTGCAAAATAACAAAACAAGGCTGTAAAATGTGGGGTAAACTTGGCCTGGTAAGAGTGTTGGACCTGAATTCAAATTTTATTTAATCATTCATCATTTTGGGACATTCATGACCTTTGAACCTAACATACTTCAAGAGATTGTTGTGAAGATTTAAAAAATTAGTCAGTACAATACTGTATGCAGGGATTTGTATCTATGAGTTAAAGTAAGGGATAAATGTAATAAATGAATGAAATTATAACTAGAATGAATTTTCCAGGAAACTACTCGCAGACTGAGATATCTAGTTATTTATTGGAAGCCAATTTAATACAGTAACTAATTTCAGCACTTTTTATAAGGGAATATTAAGAGAATGTTATCAGATTTCCTGCTGTTAATCTGTCAATCTGAAAAGCAATTCTGTATCCACACACCTAGAGAGCAGCAAATTTAGGGAGAGGCAAACAAAAATAATAAATCAGCCTGAATTAGCGTGCCTCACCGAACAAGATAAAGGCTTATTGTCTTACAATAAAGAACACATGATTTTTATACCACTGAGTGCCTAGGTTTCATAGTGTAAAACACGCAATTAATGCTGCTTTTCCTGCCTGAATTATTGTTTTTGTGAAAATAAACTTGAGTTCTCTGAAAAATGAAAAAGAAGCAACAAATGATAGACCTTAATTCTGAGAAGATTTTTTTTTTAGATTACAGTTGATCAATATAATTAGAGTTGGGATTTGTTTCAATGAAGTTACAAATATGCTAATTAGCATATGATCTCTTTGTGGTACTAAGGTCATTATTTAAAGATTAATAAGCTTTATTACTAAAGACCATTATATCAGTATAATACCATACTGTATCATATTGTTTTGGGGGTTTTGTCACTATTCCTTATTGCAATACCAATTATTAAATATCTTTTTTTCAACCTCTTGTTTCTAAAAACAATCTTTTAAAATGTATTAGTTAAGGAGACATTTTTCACTCTTCCTTTTCCAAAAAAAATGAGAGGTTTTCAGAAGCACCCTTTTTATGGTATTTACAAAGAAGTAAATACCCCCAGAAAAAAACAACATTTCTTTTCTTTTGTGATTGCAAGGTAAGAGGCACAATAGGGCATACCTCTGGTTCATCATCACTTCCCGCTGAAACTATAGAACTCTGTACTGGAATACGCTGTTTCTTAAAAATTTTCTGAGCTGTTTTCTGCATAGAAGATTCTTCTCTCTCTGCAGCTGGAGGATAAAGTATAAAACAGTATCTCAGCAATTACACAATACTGATTCTTCCAGCTTGCCATCTCCACATTTTCAAACTGAGCAACTAAATATAATGGAGTCAGATCGCTTAATGACAATATTGAAGAATATTACTGTCTCCCTATATTAGGCACTTGTCCAATGTACTATAGTGCAGCAGATACAACAAAAGGAAACTGAGACAGATTATAATGGCTTTCATCAAACTGACATGCTGCACATGTACTACAATCTAATGGCAATTCCCATACATAACCTCATTTCCAACACAAACGGGATGCAAGATTTGGGAAAGCTGGGTTAGAGATTTCTAAGAGATACAGCGGGGGCTTCAAAATTGGCAACTTTAAGACTTGTGGACTTCAACTCCCAGAATTCTTAAAGTCTTAAAGTTGCCAAGTTTGAGGGCCCCTGAGATACAGTATAGTTATATGAACTGCAGCCTCCTATGAGTCAGTATTACTAGAATGTAGGGTACTGACCTGTTATAACGAACATTCCATCATCTTTACAATGAAGAACAATGTGGTCCATGGCTAAAATTATAGGCACAGGACCAGGAGTGGGGTGATACACACGAGGACTGTCATCCTTAAAAAACAGAGAAAATTATCCTTCATTATAAAATATTTTCTTTCTAATAATAATAATTAATAATAAATTAATAATAAATTAAATTAATTACTTGACTTACAACCACAACTGAGTCCAAAATTTCTGTGGCATTACTTCCAGTGCTCTTTCAGGGAATCTTGGGAGGGGCAGCATATTGCATGCCGGCCAGGAAGGACGTCTTTGTGACTTCAAAGCTCCGCCCATGGAATTCCCTATTAGGATTCTCCACCTCCTTTTCAGCCTGTCGACTGGCTCGACAGTTCTGCGGCTCTCTTGAAAAGCTAACAGCCAGGCAGTGGAGCTTCTCAGCGTCCTCCTGAACCCGAATGCCGACCCCGAACTTTTGCCGAACTTCCGGGTTCGGCATTCGGGAGAACGCCGAGAAGCCCCCTGGCTGTTTCAAAAGGTGACAGCCGGACGGCGGGGCTTCTTGGTGGCCTCCCAAATGCTGAACCCGGAAGTTCGACAAAAGTTCGCGGTCGGCGTTCGGGTTTGGGAGGACCCCGAGATGTCCCCCAGCTGTTTCAAAAAGCGACAGCCAGGAGGCAGGGCTTCTCGGCAGCCACCCAAACCTGAACTTTTGCCGAACTTCTGTGTTCGGCATTCGGGTGGCGGGTTCGTAAGATGGAAAAAGTTCGGAAGAAGAGGCAAAAAATTTCCGAACCCTGGGTTCGTATCTCGGATTGTTCGTATGGCGAGGGGTTCGTATCACGAGGTACCACTGTATTGGATTTGTATTCTGTATATTGTGTTGTTGTTTTTGTGAGCCGCCCCGAGTCTTCGGAGAGCGACGGCATACAAATCTAATAAATATAATATAAAATATATGCAGGCAGAGGCCAAAACAGGGAATGGCACGTTCCCCGACTGGCCGAGGCAAACAGCAAAGCAAGCCAGGCAAGATCCGGGATGGGGGGGAAGCTACCAGACTGCAACACCGTCTGAGATGGAGCTGCAGCAGTGAAGCAAGCCAGGCAGGGCCGCTCGATTGGCCCATAGGTACTGAGTGGGAAGGCAAGTAAGCAGCACAGACCTATGGTCATAAAGTGGGCTATGCCATGGAGGCGAGATTAGAAGTGACTGGGCTGGGAGGGGGACAGCCAGAATGTTTACTACAAGTTCACATGAACTAGTCTGAACTGGATGAATCTCCCCACTGCAGTGTTAGTGCTTTGACCTCAGAAAGTGGAGTTTTCTGGCTTTTGATGATGCTTGTCCTATCTGCTTTGATCAGGAATATTGAATGCCTCTTAGATAGGGCTTGCATAAATGCATGGTGTTATCTTTAGTTGTTCTTACCTATTGTGTTGGTTTTCACTTATCTGTATATTTGCTTGGCCTATAATAATGGAGGATCTGGTCAGGGCTGTCTGTTTCCTTTTTGACCTTTGTTTTTTAATAGACTGCAGACTGGATTTATCTCTGAATATTAAGCAAGCTAATCCGATGTACCTTTTCTTTCATCGTTTGTCTCTCCATGTATGTCATATCTAATGTTACTCCTATGAGCATGTAATTCATGAAAGCTAACCTTAAACTGGTCAATCCCTGATATGCTAAGATTTTATGTTATTTTTCTACCTGGGAATATTCAGATACTGTTTTGTTTCTCCACCGTCTTTATGTTTCTCCTGCACTAACCCTGCCATTCCCTACCAGTCAGTTAGAACTCAAGAAGCCTCTTGAATGAGAAGCAAAACATTTAAAAAAAAACCTCAAGAAAGTCCAGTTGCCTTTTGGAAAAAGCACTTTGGGGGCAATTAGAATAGTGAAGATTAGTGTGATATATTTTTCAAAAATACTTAGCACTACCAACCACTAGAGAGCCAGTCTGATCTAGAGGTTAAGGCACCAGGATACAAAATGAAAGATTGTGAATTCTAGTTCCGCCTTAGACCTGAAAACTAGTTGGGTAACTTTGGGCCACTCTGTCTCAGCCCACAAGGTTAGGCTCAGATAGCAAGCCACTCAGTCAATTCCTGTCACAAGCAATTGATCAACACTTTGGCTGACCTGAAAAAAGCAGATCTTGCACTATGCTAGGGACATGAAAGAGAAGATACAGCAACCAATATAATCCCTTTTAAATAAGCTAAAGAGCATTTAAATCCATGGAACTTTCCATATAGAGGCAAAGGAAAGACATCTGTAATGTGTTGTGGACCATCTGTTTGCTCAGATCAATTTCAGGCATTCATTCTCCTAATTTACAAAATGAAATTAGAGCTTTGCTAACAGAGGCAACAGCCTCAGGCTGGAGGCAATTAACTCTACAATGAGCTTAAAAGAGAAAATAGCATAAAAGTGGGGGAAATGAAGCATTAAAGCTTGACTGAAAATGGATTTCAGATTATTTTCACTGATGTATAAATGCACAGATGTATAAATTCATGTTACTTTTTTTTATTATAAACTAATCTTCATTTCAAGGAAAACACCCTGCTATAGAAGCCACCTGCCTATCCAACTATTCTGGAGTGAGGGATAAAATTGAAAAAAATATCCAAGCAACAATATTGACAGGAGGAATTTCAATGCATATATTCATCCTAATTTAAGCAAAAGAGAGGGAGAATGGGAAAGAAAGAATCTTCATTTTATCAGTTGACCTGAAAGGCCACATCCATCAAGTCTTTTCTCTTCCTGACCTAAACTGTGTACAGTTTGGAGGTGGGTTCCTGCCAATTTGGACCGGTTCTCTAGAGCAGTGTTTTTCAACCAGTGTGCCGCAAGACATGGTCAGGTGTGCTGCGAAGCTCAGCAAGAGAGAGAAAGAGGGAGAGCGAAAGAAAGCAAGAGAGAGAGAGAAAGAAAGCAAGAGAGAAAGAGAAAGAGAGAGAAAGAAAGCAAGAGAGAGAAAGAAAAAGAAAGAGAGAGAGGGAGGGAGGGAGGGAAGGAGGGAGGGAGAGGGAAAGAAAGCAAAAAAGAGAGGAAGGAAGGAAGAGAGAAAGGGATGGAGAGAGAGAGGAAGGAAGGAAGAGAGAGAAAGAGGGAGAGAGAAAGAAAGCAATAGAGAGAGAGAAAGAAAGCAAGAGAAAGAGAGGAGAGAGAAAGAAAGAGAGAAAGAAAGCGAGAGAGAGAAAGAAAGTAAGAGAGAGAGAGAGAAAGAGAGCAAAAAAAGAGGAAGGAAGGAAGAGAGAAAGAGGGATGGAGAGAGAGGAAGGAAGGGAGAAAGAGGGATAGAAATAGAGTGAAAGGGAGGAAGAGAGAGAGAGAGAGAGATAATTTTTTTGTCCAAACTTTTTTTAGCCCCCCCCCCATTTCCCCCCCTCGCTCAATGTACCCCATGATTTTGTATATGTAAAAAATGTGCCGCAGCTCAAAAAAGGTTGAAAATCACTGCTCTAGAGCAGTGTTTCCCAACCTGGGCAACTTGAATATATTTGGACTTCAACTCCCAGAATTCCCTAGCCAGCGAATGCTGGCTGGGGAATTCTGGGAGTTGAAGTGCAAATATCTTCAAGTTGCCCAGGTTGGGAAACTTTCCTCTAGAGAGGGTGTGGGGTAGCGGGAATTCCCCACCTCCGCTCGCCAAACAAGCAGCAATGGCTGGCTGGACACCCCCCCTCTAAACCCATTCTCCGGTTTGAAATCCATCCATGAAACCAAATTTATTACAAAACAACATTCTGCACATGCGCAAAGCCTCTTGGTCATGCGCAGACGTCTTTAACCCGGGAGCAACAGAACACGCTTTTTTGGCGCAACCCCAAAACGGTAGCAAAAGTAAGTAGAACCCATCCGTGGTCCAGTTGTTTACTTAAAAACAATATTTCAATTTAAGATAATTTTCATTGAAGGAAAAATACTGCTAAATATCTCAATACCATACCTGATTTTTTTTTTAGTTCTTTCTTTGGGATGGAATGGTCAGAACTATAGATTGTTTTCCACGTATTGAGATTTGAAAATATTGCATAAAGGTATTACAAAATCTTAATATTATTTCTTTAACAACCCCAAGACCAGAATCTACCTGCTGTTTAGCGAAATTAATTGACGGTTCAAATTTTTGCAGGATCTGTGGGGGTTTTTTTGATTACTAGCTTTAATACTCCTACCAGTATGTATGCTGCCATCAGATTTTTTGCACAAATGTTTTATTTTGTTTCCTATTTTGTTATGAGTCCTTTTAATTATCTCTCTGGAGTGCATTGTGGGGTTGTTGGTTTTTTTAGTGTTTAGAATACTTGATGCTATCCATCAGATTGGTTCACCTATAATTCCAAATTCTTTATTAATTTGTTAAAAAAGGATGACCTAATTTCTTTCCTCCCCACACAATAACAATTATCCCTTTATTCTTACCCATATTTATATATACTAGCTGTGCAAAAACCATGTTCATTTTTCTTTAGCAAAGAACATTTTATTTATTTTACTATGAGTTATCAAAATGATTTTAAATATAAATAATGATATTCAGTATCAAATTATACGAGCATCTTAAATTTTTATTATTTGAGAGTAAACCATTTGTTTAATTTAAATATTTTATATACACAACTCTGTCAGGACACTGTGGAAACAGAAACGGTTTCTACACGAGTTTCCTATATTTCCCAACCTTTATTAATGCTAAGGGTACATGCTTACCTTTAAGGTAATCTTGGTGTTCACAATCTCAATCTTCATGGGAATAACTTCAGGAATGATTTCATCTTCAAGGAAGAGCCCAATGCTAGAAAGAGATGATGTCACAAGCTCTGCCTCATAGCTATGGATCAGCATATGTAAAAAACCATTTTGGACAGCCAGAGGTGAGTGCACTGCAGCACTTGGTCCAATTTCATACCGTAAGCACATCTCAGGTTGGGTTTGGATAGTTTCAGTAGTTGTTGACCTCTCTGTGCTTGGATCTCCTGAAGAATAAAAGCATTCCAACTGATAGTTTTCAGTAGTAATTATTTATTTATTCATTCATTCATTCATTCATTCATCCAATACATAAATACATAGGAAGAAAAATAGACATGTAGTAATATATATAAGGGTAAAAGTGAACTTATAGGAGAGGATATATGAAAGGAAAAAAATATATATGAAAAGGTTTAGGTTAGGTTTAGGTTTATTGGATTTATATGCCGCCCCTCTCCGCAAACTCGGGGCGGCTCACAACAATAATAAAAAACAGTACAGTACATAATACCAAATCCAATGCCCACCCATCTAGTTACAATTTAAAATTAATAATCTCATAAAAACAGTATATATTAAAAAAAAACCAAAAAAAATCCAGACACACAGTCAATCCATCAACAAAACAACATGGGCAAGGGGGAGGTGTTTTAGTTCCCCCATGCCTGATGGCAAAGGTGGGTCTTAAGGAGTTTACGAAAGGCAGGGAGGGTGGGGGCAATCCTAATCTCAGGGGGGAACTGGTTCCAGAGGGTCGGGGCCCCCACAGAGAAGGCTCTTCCCCTGGGTCCCGCCAGACGACATTGTTTAGTTGACGGGACCCGGAGAAGGCCAACTCTGTGGGACCTAACCGGTCGCTGGGATTCGTGCGGCAGGAGGCGGTCCCGAAGATAAGAGAAACGAGAAGACAATTGGACAGGGGACTGAAAGGCACACCGGTGCACTTATGTACGCCCCTTACTGGCCTCTTAGGAACCTGGAGAGGTCAATTGTGGATAGTCTAAGGGAGAAATGTTGGGGGTTAGGGGTTGAGACGATTGAGTCCGGTAATGAGTTCCACGCTTTGATAACTTGATTGTTGAAATCATATTTTTTACAGTCAAGTTTGTAGCGGTTCGTATTAAGTTTGAATCTGTTGCGTGCTCTTGTGTTATTGCTGTTGAAGCTGAAGTAGTCATTGACCGGTATATTCCTACTATTACTATAAATAAAACATAGAGGTCTGGATGGCAAAGGGAATGAAAGGTGCGTAAAATAGAGAACGAAAACGCACATATCTGAGCAATATTTTGAGGACTTAAGGACATGGTTGGTATTTGAACTGGGTGCTAAGAATTTACCATCCAGAAGATAGATGGGGAAAAATGGGATAAAATTAATTAATAAATGGATTTAATAATTTTATATTCTGTCACTCTTCAAAACTACAGTTGGCAGCAATATCCAAGAGATCCCTGAAAACTGCAACCAAAAGTTTTGGGGCCACAGGTAACAAAAAACATTTCAGCTCTATCCATATCTGATTCCAGTACTTATATGTTGTAAAGAAAAGTGACCCTGAACAGAAAATAAGATTCTCCCATTCGAGGTTAGTAGAGGGGGGTTGTTCCCGTATAATAATTATGTGCTAGGAAAGAGGAAGAATGGTTGAAGCTAAAGAACAATTGGCTTTTTATGCTTCATCTCTATTAAGCCGAGGTGGCGCAGCAGGTAGAGTGCAGTACTGCAGTCCACTAAAGCTGACTAGATCTGCAGATCAGCAGTTCAAATCTCACCACTGGCTCAAGGTTGACTCAGCCTTCCATCCTTCCGTGGTGGTTAAAATGAGGACCTGGATTGTGGGGGAAATATGCTGGCTTTGTTAAAAAGTGCTATCATGTTGTAAACCGCCCTGAGTCTAAGGAGAAGGGCAGCATAAAAATTGAATGAATGAATGAATGAATAAATAAATAAGGACAGGATAAGAGAAGAGCTGGGTTAATCTATGATAGCAAAAATGCAGCAATCTGATAGCACCTCTCACTATCAAGCAAATGCTATACCCCTATTTTCTTCAGTTCTGCCCATAACAGTTAGAATGAAGGAATCTGAAACTAACTCTCAACATGTCTTATTTCTAAACTTACCTGCTGTCTTTTTCTGCCCCTTTGTTGGTGAGAGGAAGCAAAGAGGGATTATTATTTCAATATCCCTTATGTACTGAGACACACAACTCTGCTAAGCAGAGAAAGGTTTTATTTACACAGATTTGCACATTTGCATCAAAGCTGCCAAACTGCAACTAAATACTCTGCTGGCTGGCCACTAACATACCTGTGGGAGCATTCTGCAGGTACTGCCACATGCTGATATTTCCCAAATGTTCAGGAGTTAGTTCCATAACTTGAAGAGCAAGTGTCATATCATCTCCCTTTGATTCTATTACACAATTCAATTCATTCGTTTTTAACACCAGTACAGAAACCTAAAACAGAAAGCTCAGAATAAATGGATGCTGATCTCAAATGCCACAGAAAAATTGTTGGTAAAATAACAAGACCAAAATAATAATAATAATCACAAGAATCTGACCAACTGAGTATTAGGGTCCTGTCCACTCAGAGATGCTGAGCTGTTAACACAAGTAGATCCTCTTTCTTCATCTCCCACTGAGCTTGGTCTAACGTCTCTATTGTTAAGCATCTGGGGAAGTTGTCCTAAGGTAAGGAGATCAAGATTGGACTCTGAAATTTAAAAAAATATGTATTTTTTAGCACAGAAAAAATTAAAATATTTTTTTTTGGGGGTGGGGGAAGGTTGCAATTCTTCAGTACTAATTCTATCATGAGTTATTTAGAATTCCGACTTCCAAAAGGAAAGTTTTAAAACTGAAATAAAGAATACCATATTATTATTATTATTATTGTTGTTGTTGTTGTTGTTATTATCATCATCATCATTATTATTATCATTAAGATTCATTGCAGTCAGCCAGATGTTTACACTGGATTTGGCATTTTTTTAATCCATCTACCCTTCCCAAAGCTTTTCAATAAACAGATGTTGTTTAATGTTGTTAAAGATAGCATTGCAAGTTGTAAGCTGTTCCAAGTAAATGAATGATTTTGTTAATGTCAATGGTGTTCGGATGACGCTCTAGTTTTTTTGGGAATCACTATTACCATAATTACTATTTCATCTCCCTCCCTCCCCCCCCCTCACACACGCACAATTAAATGGCTTCCAAGCTTAAAGAAGGCTGAGGACTCAGTCTCCTTTTTGGACCAGCACCTTAACAACTATATCAAACTGAGTCTTTTTCATCATAAAAATAATTAAGAATTCTATATCTTTGCATTAAAATGGAAAATTAGACTTGAGTATAATAATAAATGGAAAATTAGACTTGAGTATAATAATAAATGGAAAATTAGACTTGAGTATAATAATAAATGGAAAATTAGACTTGAGTATAATAATAAAAAAGACTGATTCAATTCCAGCGCAATATCTTGATAGAAATTATTAATGGTTCTTGTAATATTGTCATATTGAGGACATTTTGAAGAACTTTATTTCCCCACATATACTTGTGATTTATTGCTCTTTTTATTGATCAGCCAACACTGGGAGTACATAACCAATTTTCACAAATTTAGAAAGCTAAGCAGGCTTTGCCCTTATTAGTTTTTAAATAGGGAACAATTTTTGAAGTTTAGGACTATAGGCTAGACATCAATATTAAACAAAAACATTCAGAAAGAATATTGCTTAACTTAAGAATAGTTTTGTTTAATGGGGAAAATGTCTTAAAGAGAAAAAAATAGTAGAGGAGAATACAGTGATCCCTCGATTTTCGCGATCTCGATCTTCGCGAAACGCTATATCGCGATTTTCCCCACCCGATGACGTCACTCTCTTCCTTTCTCATCTTTCTTTCTCTCTCTCTTTCTCTATCTTGCTTCTTCCTCTCTCACACTCTCTTCCTCCCTCTCTCATCTCTTTCTTTCCTTCTCTCTCTTTCTCTATCTCTCCCCCTCTTGCTCTCGAGCGGCGGGCGGCGGGCCGGCGGGCGAGCGGCGGGCGGGCAGCAGCGAGGAGCCGAAGATCGGGGTTTCCCCTTTGCGTGGGCGGCGGGGAAGACCCAGGGAAGGTTTCTTCGGCCTCCCAGCAGCTGATCTGCTCGGCAGCGCCGCAGCAGCAAGGAGCCGAAGATCGGGGTTTCCCCTTTGCGTGGGCGGCGGGGAAACCCCGATCTTCGGCTCCTCGCTGCTGCGGCACTGCCGAGCAGATCAGCTGCTGGGCGGCCAAAGAAACCTTCCCTGGGTCTTCTCCGCCGCCCACGCAAAGGGGAAACCCCGATCTTCGGCTCCTCGCTGCTGCGGCGCTGCCGAGCAGATCAGCTGCTGGGCGGCCGAAGAAACCTTCCCTGGGTCTTCCCCGCCGCCCACGCAAACTCCACCATCTGCGCATGCACGGCCATGGAAAAAGGGTGCTCATGCGCAGAGGGTGTTTTTACTTCCGCACCACTATATCGCGAAAAATCGAGTATCGCGAGGGGTCTTGGAACGTAACCCTCGCGATACTCGAGGGATCACCGTATACACAGCTTAGGGTGAACTATGGAATCATTGGTGATCTCTGAGCTCGGTTGTTCATTTGCAAAACTTTTCATTCCCCAACTAGATATCATCAATAATGGCATGATGTTATCAAGTTGGGCACTGAAATGTTTGTAAGCAAATAACAAAATTGAGAGGGCATCAAGTGTTAAAATATAAATCCCATGTTTTTTTCATCTCAGTACTCCATTTTTTGGTTTCTATTATCAATAGTAATTACATGACCATCAAAATCTATGACGAGAAAAAAAAATCTCACCATCAAAACACTCAACAAGGAAACTGTACAAACAATTTTTTTGCAATCAAATGCCCAGTTAAGACATGAGACAGGAATGCCATTAATCCAGGACAGAGCCCGGAAGATGACGATAATATACTGGCTTAAAATACAATTCTTTCCAATTGAACTGACCCCCTTAATTTTAACAGATAATTTGTCTTCTCCCTGGAAACAGGCAGTGGAGTATAAATTGACTTCATAAGGGCTCTCTCTACCATTTTTAATATCAATAGGCTATGATCAAGCCAAACAATTAATTATCAAAGAATAGGCGATGTAGAGTTTCAGACCAAATTCAACCCTTGTCCTGGCATGACAGAATGTGAATAAATTAAAGGACATGGGAATCAGCATGTTATCTGCAAAACCTAATTTTCTCCAAGTTGCAAAAAGCATTTGTAAATCTCCCACCAGCAGTACTTCAAGGCAGGTATAATAAAACCACCATAGCAGAGTGCAACTGTCCCTGTGGCAATAAGGAAATTGAAATCACCTCGCACATATTATTACATTGCTAAATTCAGAGGAATATAAAGTCTATTTATAGTTCATCCCAATAGATAAATTCCCAGGGATACTAGGTAAATTTTGTCTGACTCATCTTCTCCGGGATAACTCACCCACTATATTACCTAAGCAGTAGATTAATTTTGTGTTGCCGCAATGGAAATAAGAAAAAAATGGTTAAAGAAGTAATTAGTTTAAGAAGTTTTCCTTCTTATCCATAATATCACATTTTGATATTTTTTCCAACATAACCATTTAACAGATCAGATTATATAATTCCAAACATTACTACTGTCGTGCCTCCTGGGAGCTGCCAAGGGTAACAGCTCTGTAACATGTAGCTCCCAGTTCTTTATACCTAATAGTTATAGATCAATGCTACTAATCGCTCTGCTTTAGCTAGCATCTTAAAAACATATTACAGTGTTCCCTTGATTTTCGCGGGTTCGAACTTCGCGAAACGGCTATAAGTTTTTTCAAAAATATTAATTAAAAAATACTTTGCGTTTTTTCCCCCGTAGCAGTTTTTCCCGCCCGATGACATCATACGTCATCGCCAAACTTTCGTCCGCCTTTAATAAATATTTTTTTAATAAACTTTAATAAATAAATATGGTAATAATCTAAATGGTTGCTAAGGGAATGAGAAATTGCAGTTTAGGGGTTTAAAGTGTTAAGGGATGGCTTGTGATACTGTTCATAGCCAAAAATAGTGTATTTACTGTACTTCCGCATCTCTACTTTGCAGAAATTCAGCTTTCATGGGCGGTCTCGGAACGCATCCCCCACGAAAATCGAGGGAACACTGTATTTGAATTAAAAAATGAATGGGAAAGTTGTTGTAAGAGAAAGTATTTACGGGGATATCCTTGGGCCCAACACAGGTTCCATTGGGATGATAGATACCATACATTCTGGCAAACGATTGACTTGTGATGATCTGCCACAGCAGCTGTTTTGTGAATATGCAATTCTCCCAAGGTATCCACTTTGTAAGTCATCCTCTTAAATACCAAATGTTTTTATTTTACAATTCCATTACGTTCCATTTGATTGTTTTATAGTAAGACCAAAACCAAATAAGCTCTTATTACCTGAACTCATAAGCGTAACAAAGCCATCACTGCCATCACTATCTAGTGACAGTCTATCTTCAAGACCACTGCCATCTAACGAATTGGTATCGAAGGAATGTTGTGAAGCAGTCTTCTTCATGGAGGAGAAACGCTTACTTTCACTATTATTTCCTACTTGAGTCACGGCTACCTCTTCAGGCTTTGGTGAAGGATCTCTGCTGACAACCACAGATCAAAATTTGTTGGTGTTAATAAACATAGTTATCATGGGAGCCTATAGATGTGGCCATAAGTGTTGCTGTCCATTTTTTTCTAGAGGGTCCCAATTTGTCATGAAGTAAATTTAATTTGGCAGAAGTAAACGGCATCCACTATTCTTTATTGCATAGTCCTTTGGTTTTGGTTTAACATATTATTGTAATTTTAAAAAATAACCCTGACATGGTAGTCCTTAGGAGTTAAGCAACATTATTAAATTTTAGTAACCCTTCAAGCAGACTACTTGCTAAAATGCATGCTGACAAGCCACAGTTCTGGGAGAATGTCTTTTGGCCGGATGAAACAAAATTAGGACTTTTTGATGAATCCCAGCAATTCTGTTTTGTTGTGTTTTCACAAGGGGGCGGAGCTCAATTCTTTTAAAGAAAAGAACGCCACCCCTACAAATGAATCATAGATGAAGCTCCATAATGTTATGGGGTTGTTTTGCTGCCTCCGGTACCGCCTTTTACACCTTGCTGGGTACAGTGAAATCAAAACATTATCAAGATATTCTGGAATGAAATATAGTACCCAATGTTAGAAAGCTTTACATGGCATCGGATCAGAATATCTCCAGGACCGCCTTCTGCCGCACGAATCCCAGCGACCGATTAGGTCCCACAGAGTTGGCCTTCTCCGGGTCCCGTCGACTAAACAATGACGTTTGGCGGGTCCCAGGGGAAGAGCCTTCTCTGTGGCGGCCCCGACCCTCTGGAACTAACTCCCCCCTGAAATTAGAACTGCCCCCACCCTCCTTGCCTTTTGTAAACTCCTTAAAACCCACCTCTACCGTCAGGCATGGGGGAACTGAGATAACTTCCCCAGGCCTATACTGTTTATGTATGGTATGTTGTGTGCATGTTTTTTAAATTATGGGTTTTTAGTTTTAATTATTAGATTTGTATTATATATTGTTTTCTATTACTGTTGTGAGCTGCCCCGAGTCTGAGGAGAGGGGCGGCATACAAATTTAATAAACAAACAAACAAACAAACAAATAAATAAATAAATCCATCCATCCATCCATCTGGATAATAACCAGGGGTGCCCTGGCGTGGGGGGATGCAGTAGGGTAACAAAAATGGATTTCCGTCCCAGAGCACCCAACTTGCACTGAAGGATGTTGAAAGAAAATGCAAGGCGTCTTGCATAAGCCACGCCCACAGTGTGGTAGTAAAAATTTTGGTACCCAAAACGTACATATCAGAGAACATTAAGAAAATGAACAATGGTTGCAAAATAAACACTGGATTGTTCTGAAGTGGGTGCTTGCTATGAGTCCTGATCTGAACAAACATGAGATAATTGGGGCAATTTTGCTCAAATGGAATGGAACAAATTGCCAGCTAAGAAGTGTAGACATATTATTTACAGCTGCAGAAGGAGTTTGACTGCAGTTACTGCCTTGGAAAAGTGTGCTATAAAATATTAGTTTATGAGTACCAATAATTATATCCGTGCCCAGTCACACATCGAAAACAAAGCGTCTACTCTATGGAATAATGAACAGTGGATGCTGTTTACTTGTGTCACTCTCCATTTATTGAATTGGAATTACAGATAGTTCTTGACTTATGACCATAATTGACCCCAAAATTTCTGTTGCTAAGTGAGCCTTAGGTTAAGTGAATTTCGCCCATTTTACAACTTTTCTTGCTACAGCTGTTAAGTGAATCACTGCTGTTGTTGAGTTAGTAACACAGTTGTTAAGTGAATCTGGCTTCGTCATTGACTTTTGCTAGCCAGGTCGCAAAAGGGGATCACATGACACCGGCACACAGCAACCGTCATAAATATGAACCAATTGCCAAGCGACTGAATTTTGATCACGTGACCATAGGGATGCTGAAAAACTATCGCAAGTCACTTTTTTCAGTGTTATTATAACTTTGAACAGTCCCGGAATGAATTGTTGTAAGTTGAGGACCACCAGAGCTTGGAAAAAGTTGACTGGTACCAATACCTTTGCCCACATCTGTATATATTACATATGCAATTTTGTATTCTACAAGAAAAAAACACATTGCAGTCCCCTCCCTTCTACTCCTCTAAGAGGAATAGCAGATACATTTTGTCTCACTGCAATTATTTGCCATAAAAAGTATTTTACTACACACACCACTCACAAGAATAAATACAAAGATGAATTAGAAGACAGCAATGAGCTGCTTCAGTGGCTTCAACATATAGAATGAAAGGGACATTTTACTCTCTCAAATGTTACATGGCCAGCAGTAATTATCTCTATTGGGTTGAAAAAATAGCAAAGTTATAAAGACCGCTAAATAGATTGTTTTAACTGACACTTTCCATAATACCATTTGTAACTCTGAAAAAAATAGTGTAAAGTCCGAAAACTCTAGAGAGGAAAGGTGGCAAAGATAAATTAATTACGAGGGAGGCGGGGAAGACTAGCGTAGTAAAAATGTTTATAGAGTACCAGGAGATTTGTCTAAAGATAATCTATACTGTACGTAGCTTGTTTGTAAAATTCTAAGACTACAATTAATTAATATCACAGGAGAATAGTTCAACTTAAAGCCAGCATATGGAATAAGCAAAGGCCAGCTCCCTTAGTGACAAGACTTAGAAAAAGTGTAATTAAAAAAAAAACTATAATCAAAAGTCTATTAAATATTTAAATAGCAGGGAAAGATAAAGGAAAAATGAACTCCAGATTACACTTGCCCAAACACATAAAGGAAGACAGAACAGACAGAAGATGGCATTAATCATTATTATCCTAATTGTAGTATTAGTTTAAAATACTACTCACTTGATTTGGGAATGGAACAGCATTTTCTGCATAGTGGAAGCCATTTTTTCCTTACTCAAGCTGAAAGCATCTTTTGTCATTGACACAGCTTCTTTAGTGAGGTCCATAGTAACATGCAAGGCTTCCTTGGTGGCATCCTTTGTTACATGCAATGCACTAGTTAACTCCAACTCCATGTTTTTCAATGGAATCAACTCTTCTTGCCCATTAAGAGAGAGATGTATACCACCTAAAGGATCCACAATGGAAGATGGTCTGGATAGAAGAACTTCAGAAGTCTTAGGTAGGTTGACGTGCTCGTGCTGTTTTTCTGCATCAGGGATTTCTTCAGCTTCACGTGCTTCTTCTACAGGGCTCCTCTGTCCAATGGCTTGACTATGAAATTCTTCTTCCGTCAATGATCCATCAGTTTGGGATTTTAGCATCCCATTTTGCGACTCAGTCATGTTCCTATCTATATTCTCAGTTCCAGTATCTTCTGACATTTTTATAGGGCTGCTATTTTCCTTCTCAGAGCCAACATCCGAGTTCAGCTCTTTGCTTTCAGCAATTAGTCTTTCCCTACTCTCTGAAGCGGAGAGTTCAGATTCAACTAGACTGGTAGTATCTGAATCTACAGATCTCGGTTCTAGGGAAGAACCAGGAACAGGATGCATTAGCAAAGCTACCTCAGTACTGTTGACCATGATGCCTATGCAAGTGGTTATGGAATCTAAAGGTGACCCAGTTATTTCCTGGGTATCTAGGGTAAATTGCTCTTGAAAAGTCTGTAGTATTTCTTTCATCCGAAGTAGCATCAAATACTGATAATGATTGAGTTGCACCTTCACATGTGCACTTGAATACAGAAGGACGTGGATATCAGCTGATATTTCCAGATCATTATCGCTTCCTTCATCATTAACAGTACAACTTTCTTCCAAGACTTCCTTTGCCTCTGGGGTAAGATAGATGCTTCTCAAATTCTGCTCAGTCTTTGATCTTTGGCAGAATTGCTCCTCACTGGAAAAGCCCTGGTTCTCAGTATGATTACTAAAAGTCGTAGAAGATTTAAGTCTAACATTTGAGGTAGATGAAACTTTCAGCATTGCTGCCTGGGCTTGTTCCCATTTCTTTGGGAGGCAAGCCCACACACAGAGGGGAAAGGGGTAGATAAAGTTAAGGGCCTCTCCTTTGGAACTTTTAGTCCCTTCAAAATCCAAGGAGACCTGGGTAAAATTAACAGACCAAAGGTCTTCAAAAATGGAAGATTTGCCAGGAACGTGGCAAAAATCTGTATGTTGCTGGACATTGGTATCCACCTGGTATGCGTGACGTAGAAAGAGAGTATGCAAGAGACTAAAGTTGTCCTGAAATTTAGGGAATTTGGTATAGCTAGAATGGAAGAATTCAGATGCAGCAAATCTACGGAACAGGTTCTGCAGGGCTAAACAGCTGCAATGAGGTCCATGCCTTGTATTAGTAGCTGTCACTTCTGATGTGGACATAGAGAGACACTGGGGACGGTCCTGGTGATCAATTATTTTTTTATCCACTGGAATGTTTACCTGTACGAAGTACAAAAGGAATATTAATAATGATCCATATCTGGGGTCCTCAAACTTGGCAACTTTAAGACTTGTGGACTTCAATTCCCAGAATTCTCCAGCCAGCTATTCTGGCTGGAGAATTCTGGGAGTTGAAGTCCAGAAGTCTTAAAGTTGCCATGTTTGTATCTTTTTTCTTTATGTACAGTGAGAGCAACAAAGACAAATGCCTTGTGTGTTCAATCACACTTGGCCAATATTCTATTCTATTCTGTTCTGTTCCGTTCCATTCCATTCTATCCTATTCTTCATAAAGCTTGTAGTAGGAGAGTCATCTTAGTCAATGATACCAAAATATATAGAGTCTAGCAACACCTTTTTCAACAAGCTAATTTATTAAAAGACAAGCTTTTGTGAGCATGTTTTTAAAAAATAATTGTTATGTTAGAGAGGTGCTATCAGATTTCTGATTGTTTTTCCTTTAAGGAACTGGGATAATAATTTTGATTGACTTTATCTGATTTTCATATGGGTTACATAATGATGACATTACAATAATAAAAATTACTCTTAAATGAGTAAAAAAAAACTCAATCAAAATGACTGCATGAAATGGTCCAGTTAAAATACCCCCAGTCCATGCAGAACCCAAAAAGGAGATTGCAAATGATCTAGAAGCTGTCAGTGGATAAAACTAACAAGCCTACCTGGGCTTTTCACCAATTGTCTTATTTGAAATGTACTTGCTCTTTCTTGTGCATACAGTACTCGCTACGCTTAAGAGAGCACAGTGATACAAAGGACACCCCCAGTTAATGATCAATCTTAATTATGAACAATATTTATCAGTGAGTCACTTTCGCTCGACTAGCAGCTTTTTATGATTTCCTGCAATATAACTCTGAAGAAAGCAGTCAAATGTTTCACTAACTCCATAGAAAGAAAGAGCAAAAGAGCTGCTCTGAGTCCACTTTGGATTTAGCGGCATATAAATACAATCAATCAATCAATCAATCAATATAAAAATAAATCAAAATAAATAAAATTAAAATAAAATAAAAAGCTTGTTCCATTAAAAGAAATTCCCCGTCATTCACACTCCTTGCTTCAAGAGTTTTATGCCTACCTAATTTAAGACACAATAGAAGCAATATCAAATAAACAAACCTTTAACATAAAGCCATCCAGTCGAATATCAATGTGTTCCTCCCTTTTTCCAGAGGTCTCCAGCTTGTATATAGCTTTAAACTGTTGTAGACTGCGATAGAGATCAAGGCAGAATAAATTCACCCAAAGCATGCTCCTGGTATCCAAAGTGAAAACCAACCCATTCATCTGCAAGTACAAGTTTGAACTTGGGACTAGTGGAAAGAAAGAAAAAACTATAGGTTAGTGTTCCACTGATTCTTGCCTTTTGAAACCAATTATGAACCACTTTAGATCAACAACTAACCATATTAGTTGGGTATGATAAAGGATTATAGTCAACACGTGGAGAATTTCCATTAGGGAAGGCTGTCTTAAATAAGGCTAGAATAGCAGTCCTCATACTTTGTGGCTTGCGGTCCAGCTTGGTGGGGGGAGGGAGCTGAATGGGCCACGCAATCAACGGGCCAGCAGACATGTGCATGCATCAGCCCATTGCTCATGCAAGTGGAGCTGCACGAACATGTGTTTGCCGGCCCGCATCTTGCACAGTCTAGTTCCGAACAGGCCACAGCCTGATAGTAGGCCATGGCCCGGGGGTTGGGAATTCTGAGAGTTGAAGTCCACAAGTTTTAAAGTTCTCAAGGTTGCAGATCCTTGGTTTAGAGCAGTGTTTCCCAACCTTGGCAACTTGAAGATATCTGGACTTCAACTCCCAGAATTCCCCAGCCAGCATTCACTGGCTGGGGAATTCTGGGAGTTGAAGTCCAAATATCTTCAAGTTGCCAAGGTTGGGAAACACTGGTTTAGAGGGATACCTTATGTTGTGGTTGGCTCTGGCCCAGCTCCTGCCCCAGGGAATGTGGAGGTGGATGCAGGGGAAACTTCAACATGTCATAGGCCTGTTTTATTGCCGACAGAGTGAGCTAGTTTCCTCAGACGAAGAAGAAGGTGGGAGTGACTTGGAAGAGGGGGGCTTGGCACACAGCCCAGGAAGTCTTTGGTTGATTTGGATGCGGATGTCTTGGACCCACACAGGCGCAGAGTTATACGTAGAAGATTGAAGGCATATTACAGGAGATAAGAGAGGCCACCTGTGTTTGGGTGGGGCTCCAGTAATTAGTGCTGCTGATATAAATAGCAGCGTGTGGGTTTGGCCGTTGTGGAAGATTATCTGATCGTTGTTCTTCAGGACTGCCTTGCTGTTTCCAGACTTTGTTTGTTGATTTTGCACGACTTTGAAACCAAGGCAGAGCAAAGTGTGTTTCACTTCGTGGAAGAAAAAGGGCTGTGACGTTTCTTCACAGCTGCAAGCTAAGTACTTAAGGACTGATTAAGGGACTTGTACAGACTACCAGGTTGTTTTGGGATGAGTGCTCATTGCAATACAAAAAGAATGCTTAGTTTATTTTGAATTTTGTGATAAAGAACATTGTTTTGAATTTTCAAACGTGTGTATGTCTGAAATTTGAACCCTTGAATTTTTGGGAGGCTCATACCAGAACACCTTATGTACTCTACAGGCCTTCTTTCGCCAAATTTCCATATCCTCAGGGAGACAGAGCACACTCCTAAACTGTAAGAAGTGGAAAGAATGAGAGCTCAAATAAAAGGGCTGTGCAGCTGCTATTCTATTTTTACAAGGTTTTTTTTTTGCATTATGAGAAACATGATGGAAATGAAAGGGAAATATGGTAAACGGAAAGAAACAGTAACTTTGACACTTTTGTCAACTTTTATAAAAGATTAAAGGAATACGATTCCTGAGATCTTCACCTGGAAAAGTAGTGGGGTCCGGGAAATAGTACTCCGTAAAAACTATATGGATTGCTGACGTATGTTCAGAAAGATTCAATGATTTCCTCCTACATGAAAGTAATGTTGAAGGTTTCTTACTCTGCTGTCCAGCTGTAGAAACCTGGAAAGCAACAGAAATATCATATATGTATGTAAGTACATACTTATGAATTATGACAGTGATACTCTTTAGACTTTTAGACTTAAGTGCAGTATAAATATGTAATCTAAGTCACAAAAGGAAAGATTTTAGAAGATGAAAAGCATCAGTCATTGAAATGTTTGAACTGCTATTACACAGTACTTTTCAAATAGTATATTCTTGTATCATAAGTAATCAGTTTCTGGGAACGTGAACAGAATGTGAGATAAATTTGTACTGACACTTATTCCCCCGTTTTTCTGTTTTTCTTTTCTTGATTCTTGACAAATGTATATTTTATTTTATGTACGCTGAGAGCATATGCACCAAGACAAATTCCTTGTGTGTCCAATCACACTTGGCCAATAAAAAATTCTATTCTATTCTAATTCTATTCTATTCTTTATTTATTTTTTATTATGGCAAACCGTTTTGCTCTAACACAGTTCTTTAAAAAAAAATTGATTAAGAATATAAACCATAAAAGACTGGAGCTATATCAAAATAATAAGGTAGCAAAACATAATTAGCAAAATCCAAGTAGTCCTCATTTGGTGACTGCCTTGTTTAGCAAACATTTGCAGTTATGACAGTGATAAAGAAGTAACTTAACAAATCATCTCATTTACAACCTTTATTGGTCTACAGAATAACCGAAAGTGGAAGTCAATTTGCTTTGCTTAACAATCAAGTTGCTATTTCCAACTGCAGTCGCAAACAAGGATTATCTATATGTAAACATGGGATCTAAAATATCATGGAGATAAGCTTTTCAATATGTTTTTTATATAGTTATAAAATGTGTCATGTCATTTCTTAAATGAAAAGCAAAATTGCTGTTAAGTTTTAAACTAAGAGTATACTGTAAGTCCCTAACTAGAATTACAGATTGCCATGAATTAGATCAATATTAAAAATCTAATTTATAAAGTTGAAATGTAGACTCTACTGTAAAAGTGAAAAAATCATAAAATATGATCTGTGATACCAGTTAAAAATAAAACTTGAAAAAAATAATCAGGCATAGGTTTTTAGTTATTTGTTGAAGACAACAATGACCCCTTGTTCTGGTCTGGCCCATCATGCCTAACAGTGACACTGGATAGGATCACTGGGACAAATAATGATCTACTCTTGGATATGTTTCTTAAGTGCATATTAGGCAAAACAGTCTAACTAAAACTTCCTTGGCGGGGAAAAAGATGCCCAATGTGGAGAAAAGCCCAGTGGCCACTATTAGTTTTGCATGCCAATTTAAAAATGCTTTGTTGCATCTATCTCCAAATACAGTGGTACCTCGTGATACGAACCCCTCGCCATACGAACAATCCGAGATATGAACCCGGGGTTCGGAAACTTTTTGCCTCTTCTTCCGAACTTTTTCCGTCTTACGAACCTGCCGCCCGAACGCCGAACCCGAACTTCGTGATGTCAAAGCTCCGCCCATGGAATTCCCTATTGGGATTCCCCACCTCCGTTTGAGCCTCCCGACCAGCCCGACAACTCCGCGGCTCTTTTGAAAAGCTGACAGCCGGGTGGCAGGGCTTCTCAGCACGTCTCCTGAACCCAAACGCCGGCCCCAAACTTTTGCTGAACTTCCGGGTTCGGCGTTCGGGAGAATGCCGAGAAGCCCCCCGGCTGTTTCAAAAGGCGACAGCCGAGCGGCGGGGCTTCTCGGCGGCCTCCCAAATGCCGAACCCGGAAGTTCGGCAAAAGTTCGGGTTTGGTGTTCGGGTTCGGGAGGACGCCGAGAAGCCCCCCGGCTATTTCAAAAGGTGACAGCGGCCACCCGAACCCGAACTTTTGCCGAACTTCCGGGTTCGGCATTGGGAGAACGCTGAGAAGCGCCTGGCTGTTTCATAAGGTGACAGCCAGGCGGCGGCGTTTTTTTTCTTGCACGCATTAATTCATTTTACATTGTTTCTTATGGGAAACAATGTTTTGTCTTACGAACTTTTCGCCTTACGAACCTCCTCCGGGAACCAATTAAGTTCATAAGACGAGGTATTACTGTACTTGATTTCTTAGTTAAGTGGCATTTTCCCACATCAATGGCAACAAGTGAACAGATGAGGCAACATATCTGCGTAATGCTCACTTTTCTATAAAAATATTATAACTTTACCTGATGAATATCCAGATCGTCAACTCGAACAACCATGCAACTGGATCGGAGTCTATTCCATACAGGCTGTTGGAGTCCTAGTAGGGCATGAGGTGGTGAGCTGGCCTGATGTAACCCCTTCTCTGTAGAGCTTTTTGGAGAACTAGGAACAGCATCTTAAAGCAAAAACAGCATAATAATCAGAACAAATTCTTCCTCTTCACCATTAAAATCAATCCTTAAACTTAGAAGTATTCTAAGTATACTTCTAAATATAACTTGGAAGTTCTCTGCCTTTCTCACTCTCAGTTCTTTATTGGCATGAAAAGTATCGAACCAACAATACTGAATGCAACAAATATAGAACTTTAGGTGTTTGAAAATTCTACTTTCAAAAACAGTCATTAGCAGAGACTCAGAAGTTATAGCTTGCCTTATTTATTTCCATAGCTGCCTCTATTGTCCTTCCCTTGACTAATAACAGAAGAAGGCCTTTTGAACGAGGATATTTTAAAATACCTTAATATGCAGATATTATCATTAGGACTCACTAACAATTCTAGACAACAAAATTTCAGAACTATCCTCCCTCATTCGATTCAATACAGCAGGCAATGGTGCATTTTCTCCCATGAAACAATTGTCAACTGGAAGACACATATTTATATAAAATATATATAGATATCTGATATAGATTCCAGGGTTCAGTTTTCATAAGCTCTTAAAAGTATTAGAACCATCATCATTCCAGTTTGAAACAAGAGGAAGTGTACTTTTTCTGATGAGAGACAATTGTGCTTTTAAGTAGTTACACCGAACCCAGATGTGTATGCCTTATTTTTGACACATCGTAAATTGTAACCCCTCCCTATTCCTAAATTTCCCTTTTTAACGAGTAGCACAATGCAATGTGGATGTTTCAACAGTAGTTTATTTATATAGTAAAACCCCTGTCTTCATTATTCAGAAGTTAAATGAGGTTTTGAGTGAGCAAATAGAGAAGCCAAATAACCAAAAGAGGTATTTTGGTAAATATAGAAGCACATCTGAAGAACCTCTTTTGAATGGTTAACAAAGTCATGCTGTTGCTAAACCTTGCATGTTTGCTTTGAAAGCTGCTCCCAGCCATCTGCAGCTGCAAACCCTTGATAAAGCAATCTTGAGTTACCTTGTCTCTTTTTCAGGGGAGATTCCTTCTCTGCAGTTTTAAAGAAGGCAGAACTTATTTCTTCACTATGTTTTCCCATCTTGTTTTGGAATTCACTCGCTAGTTTTTTTGCCCAATGTTCCCAGTTCTCCATGGCATCGCAATATCGCACCCAATGTCTGCAGCTATCACCTGAATAAAATAGGGGGTTTTAATTGACAAAATGGCAATACTTCTATCATCTAGTTCATTTCATTTTAGAAGATGCACTTCTAATCTAGACCTCTCCGATCAATCAAGTTAAAAGGTTTTGTTGTTAGCTGTATATTTAATTTTCCTATCTGAACATTTATTAAGATATAATAGTTTGTTTCCCATTGTAGCTTAACAAATGTTGCCATTTGATTCCAAACTACATTCTTAAAATCATTCCTATCTCTAATGGAGTTTGTACACAGTAAATGAATATTTAAACAACACAGTCAAAAGACAAAGAGAGGCAGATGTAGTTGCCATTAACAAGCCCCTGCCTGTGAGTCTAGCAATGGCTTTATTTCAGTCTTCACCTCCCATGGGAGTAAGGCTTGCCATTTGTTGCTTTCCTGAATATGTTATAGGCTTAATTAATTAATGCTTTTGCTTGATCTTATATTTGAGGCTGATTTTTAACTGTGTTATTGTAATGTAGGTACTGATGAGTCAATATGAAATACTTGCATCTACCTCTGTTTGTCTTTTAACTGTATTGTTTAAATTATTAAAAGGGACTAACTGGTTTAAATTAATATTTGTTATTCATAGTTTTGCTCTGTATTGCTGATTTCCCTCGATATCTTCTTTGTTAAAGGAAATATTATCTGTCCACCTTTAATCAGAATACAACTGGAGGGGACCTTAGAGGTTTTCTAGTCCAACCCCCTGCTCAAGCAAGAAACCCTACACCATTTCAGATAGGTTGGCCAGTCTTTTTCTTAAAACCTTCCAATGATGGAGCCCCTACAATTTAAAAAAATAGTATAAAGAATGACATGACACCCTATTTTATCTACCATCACAATTACAGTGATACCTTGTCTTACGAACGTAATTGGTTCCAGGATGAGGTTCGTAAGGTGAAAGGTTCGTAAGACGAAACAATGTTTTCCATAGGAATCAATGGAAAAGCGATTAATGTGTACAAGCCCAAAATTTACCCCTTTTGCCAGCTGAAGCGCCCGTTTTCGCGCTGGTGGGATTCCCCTGAGGCTCCCCTCCATGGGAAACCCCACCTCCGGATTTTGGGATCCTGCAGGGGAATCCCAGCAGGGGAATCCCACCAGCGCGAAAACGGGCGCTTGGGCTGGCAACGGAAGTTCAGAGGCGGGGCATCCCAGCGGCAGCGGTGGGTTCGTAAGGTGAAAATAGTTTGGAAGAAGAGGCAAAAAAATCTTAAACCCCAGGTTTATATCTCAAAAAGTTCGTATGACGAGGGGTTCGTAAGATGAGGTATCACTGTACAGTATATGATTGTATTTAAATTTAAGGAAAGTGTCATTGATAGCTGGTTCTTTTTCAGCTCTCCCTCCATTGAAGCAAGTTCAGGCAATAGCTAACAGTATCCCGTGCATTTTCCCTCCTGCCACACTCATTTCACTTGCTGTAACCGAACATTAGTGCTTATGCTATATCTCACTAATTTTGTGACGTACCTGCCCAGTGGAAAGGATAATAGTCAAAGCCCATCTTCCTAAAAGTTAATTGCATTGCACCTCCCACTATACCATGTTTGGAAGCACCTGTGGTAAAAGGGAATTAAAATGAGACAAATCCTGGTTGCTGTATACCAGTTTACAAAAACAGACTAGGAATTGGTACTCCAAAATGCAACACTCTGAATAATATACATTGTTTTAATCATAAATAAATTAGGTCTTACCTTACCTTTTGGAATATTTTTTTAAAAAAACTATGTCAAATATATAAATCCCTCAATATCTATTTTTATTAAGATTTTTGTTTTAAAAATATTTTCATTAGGTTCAAAATATTGTCCCATAGCATGATTCTAATTATCTAATTAGAAAACTAAACTGAATGATACCCATAAGCATAAAGATACTTATAGCAAACTCCCTTGATACCTTTTGGTCTGTGTACCTACATTAGTCTTTTTTAACATTCTTTTAACAAATAAACAAATAGGAAGCTATTGTATTAAAAAGCATCGGCCTTTAACATTTTAACATTATGTTTCCAATGAAGGCCATAGGCATTTAAGCTCCATTAGAAAAATGGGGAATGTGGCTGTGGCCTAATATTGTTCAGACAAAACATCTGCACCCCAAAAATGAAAAGGAAAAACACATTGTATGGAGGAGAAACAGGAAGAGATGGTGGGGAGCCATTTCATTAGTTAACAATTTCATTTGTGAATACAGAATTCCCCACAGCATCCTTATTATAACTGAACCTAACCAGTGTTTCCCAACCTTGGCCACTTGAAGGTATCTGGACTTCAACTCCCAGAATTCCCCAGCCAGCATTTGCTGGCTGGGGAATTCTGGGAGTTGAAGTCAAAATATCTTCAAGTGTCCAAGGTTGGGAAATACTGACCTAACATTCTGTATGTGCCCATGAGCTCAAAACAGAGATCGTGCTACTGAAACAATTTTATAAAAAAGCTGGAATGAGGAAGGAAGAGGAAAAAGAAGAACCAAGCTGAAACACCTGCTTTAAATTTCCGCACACGTCACTAGGGGGGAAATATCTGCAGCCATCACACTGTTCTCCCAATTTCAGCACAATTTTTACCTGTTTCTCGAGTGTGGCTATCATCACAGATGTGAAGGTCCAGACGGGAAATAAGAAGGTGATAGGAAGACTCTTTCATATCATACATCTCAAAATACTGGCTGATTGCTTTATGGGTGCTGCCAAATGACTGGGGCCAAGACTGCTGGGTACTGGGAATAGGAGGTGTGATCTGTAATATAGAAAAATTAAGTACTAATTTACACTGGACCAATGGAGATGGCATAGTATCAAAAGATCTCAAATCAGCCTATGGAAAGAGAAAAATAGGTTTTGAAATGCCTATTAATTTAAGGCAGAATTTGGAATTCAAATCCCTGAATGGATGTTAGTAAACCAAAAGCCAAAATAGAAAATAGGATCTTGGAATAATTGTTAAAGACCATTTTATTGTTATTATTATTGTTGTTTTTGCAGAGGCAATGTGGGGATAGGGAGAGGGAGGTCATTATACCTGTTTCCTAAATTACAATATAGAAAATATAGCGAACTCACGCTGGACAATATGAGTCTTTATTTGTTTATTTATAAAATTTATTGTCTGCCCATCTTACAGGATAACAATTATTGAGATTGTGATTGAAGCCAAGAAAATATGAATGAAAGAATAGATGTGTCTCACCTATAGTCAACCACCTAGCCCAGGGGTAGGCAAAATTGGCTCTTCTATGATGTGTGGACTTCAACTCCCAGAATCCCTGAGCTAGCATGATTGGCTCAGGAATTCTGGGAGTTGAAGTCCAGAAGTCATAGAAGAGCTAACTTTGCCTACCCCTGACCTAGCCTCAAAGGCTCAGACTTTAGAATCTGTAGCCTTCCAGGGACAGCTTGATTATCTGCTAATATGCATCTCCACTTCCTCCTTCTAGTCATTAATAAAAATGTTGAGGAACACAGTATGCAGGAATGATTCTTGCATCTCACTTGACCCTGCCCTAGATGACGAGCCATTGGTGAACGCTGCATTCTTAAATATGGTTCTCCAATCAGGTGTGAAACCTAACACCTAATACTGTTCACCCACATTTAAGCAGCTTACTAGTGAGAAAATAAAAACAACTATTTCCAGGCCTCTACACTTCTTTGATAATTTGTCTCTGTGCCTTCCACAAATGTCTATTTCATTTTAAGGTAATAGCTGGGTTATTTATTTATCTAATATTCAAGAGCCATAAATATATGGTTTTCTAGTCAGGTACTGGGGAAAGAGATTTGTAACCAGGCTTGGTGCTTATATCATGGTATTACTCTTTTTTATTTTTAAAAAATATTGCCTACGGTTGCTTTAGTGATTGAGCAGCTACCTTGATTAAAATAACTAACTAAATAACGCAATATACTGTGCCATATCAACAACACTGAGTCAACATTGTCTTTAGAGGGATAAGTAAAGCAACCCTCCCTGCCAGGTTACTATTGTCTTTGCTTGTAGATAGCGAGCAGGGAAGATAACAAATGGCAATCATCTGATCATGAGGAGCTGCAACTGCCACAAATGCAAATCCCAAGAGCCTGAATCTTAACTATGTTGTGGTTAGCTCTGGCCCAGCTATTGCCCCAAGGACTGTGGATGTGGGGGAGACATCCACATGCTGCAGGCCTGTTTTGCCGCCCCCCCCCGGTGGAATCTGCTGATGAAGGCTCCTCTGACCAAGAAGACATGAGTGACAGGAAGGAGGAGAGTGTGGCAGACAGCTCAGAAGGAGATCAATTATCTAGCTCCTGCTTGGATTCAGAACAAGAGTTAATGATACAGCCACCCATGCGGAGAGCGATGCATAGGTAACAACAACTGAGAGATTATTATCAAAGAAAATGAGGCCACCTGTGGTTGGGTGGGGCTGTGGTAATTAGTGAGGCTGCTATAAATAGCAGCCTGTGGGTTTGGCCATTGTGGAGGATTATCTGATCATTGTGTTTCGTGACTGCTTTGCTGACTTTGACCTTTTGTGTGCTGATTTCCCCCTGCTTTGAGACTAAACCAGGGCAAAGTTTGTTCCATTTTGTGAAAGAAGAAGGACTGTGAATTGCCTCACAGCTGCAAGCTAAGTATCACAGAACTGATAAGGGACTTGTACAAATTACCAGTTTGTTTGGAGACGAGTGCTCTTTGCTCTACAAAAAGAGGGCTTAGTTTAAGTGAATTTTCATTATAAAGAACATTGTTTTGAATTTTCAAACGTGTGTGTGTGTGTCTGAAATTTGTACCTGTGAATTTTCGGGAGGAATCTACCAGAGAGCCCGACAGAACAAACTATGTCACCCAGCTGCACTACGACAGCAGAAACTGCAACGGTCTTGTAAGTACCATTCACTGCCATCAAAACTTTAAAGGTGACTGAACAAGTAGTCTTTAACCAAGAACTACCTGTACAGTTTAGTATGTAATCTTGTGAGAAGCAACATAGTAAACTACTAGAGGAAGAGAAAACAATATTACTCTTTGTTCGCTTCTTGCTAAGTTTTTTTTCCCTTGAATCTCAGTATGTCTCATATTCACATAATGTCCAGTTTGGATCCAATCCTAAATATCTATGGAACAACATATGCTTCTGCTATTTTGGCAAATTAAAGCTTTGTGAGCTATAAAGCCCTTTGTGGCTTAACACCTGCAGATCTGATGGATTGCTTACTCCAATCAAAATTGGTCCACTCCTTCCTATTAAATCATCTCAGCAAAAGCTATTTTTAACTTTCCACTTTTGGGGAAGTAAAAGGAGCCGAAGTCAGATCTCGCTGCCTTTTAGTAGCAGCACCAGCTGTCTGGAACGGCCTCCATTTAGAGAGCAGACTGGCCTGTCCCTGACACATTCAGGAAAATGCCAAAGACCAAGCTGTTCTGAAAAGCTTTCTAGTTAAGGCTTGTCATCTTTACTTTTTTTACTGACTGACTGAATGGGAGGGGTACTGCATTTTTCAGACTATAAGATGCACCAGTGTATAAGATATACCAAGAGTTCAAAGAAGTTAGTAAGAAAAAGAAAAAAAAGGTTTTGTCCTCCCCAACTACCAGAAACATTTTGCAGGCCTCCCAGATTCTCTGTGTGCCACATTTTTTTTAAAAATGGGCCTGTTTTCCACAACGACAACACCCCCCCCCCCAAATGGGGAACACAGAGGTTTTGAGAGGCCTGCAGAGTCCTTGTAGGGGCTGAGGGAAGGTAAAACACAATTTTTGTGGGGAAAATGACCCATTTTTTGCTGATTTTTGCAAAAACAAGGGCATTTTGCCTCCAACCCAGCCCCCAGGAGCACTCTGCAGGCCTCCCAATTTTTTGTGAAAAACAGACCCATTTTTCGCAAAAATATATTAATTAATTAATTAATTAATTAATTAATTGGATTTGTATGCCACCCCTTTCCGTAGACTCGGGGTGGCTAACAACAGTAATAAAAAACAGCATGTAAATCCAATACTAAAACAACTAAAAAACCCTTATTGTAAAACCAAACATACATACAAACATACATACCATGCATAAATTGTAAAGGCCTAGGGGGAAAGAATATCTCAGTTCCCCCATGCTTGACGGCAGAGGTGGGGTTTAAGGAGCTTACGAAAGGCGAGGAGGGTGGGGGCAATTCTAATCTCCGGGGAGAGTTGGTTCCAGAGGGCCGGGGCCACCACAGAGAAGGCTCTTCCCCTGGGCCCCGCCAAACGACATTGTTTAGTTGACGGGACCCGGAGAAGGCCCACTCTGTGGCACCTAACTGGTCGGTGGGATTCGTGCAGCAGAAGGCGGTCCCTGAGATAATCTGGTCCGGTGCCATGAAGGGCTATATAGGTCATAGCCAACAATTTGGCTTCAGGATGCCAAAAATGGCTGTATTCTGTGTATAAGATGCACCAATACTTCCACCCTCTTTTAGGGGTGAAAGGTGCATCTTATACTTTGAAAAATACGGTAGTTGTTTGTTTTAAACATTTGTTTAAAATATTTATTTTAACTTTTACAAATATAAGTTTAATTTTGTCTACATTGTGTAAACTATAAGGAATTCTCACTATAGTGAGACATAAATGCAATCAGCAATATCACATGAGAGAGAGAGAGAGGTAGAGAATCATATCTTAAAAACATACAAGTGTTAAAGGTGCTCACTTGGATGGGTTCAGGAGCCAAACTTTTTCTCTGCTGAGCTGATTTCTCCATGGCTTCGCTCAAGGACTCTGCATACTTCATCATTGCCTTCAGCTGGGAATCCGTCAGCACCCACAACAAGTCATCGAGAAGGAACATGAGCTTAGAGGCCACCACATTGCAATCCTTGGTCTGGCTCATAAACAGAAAAAGATCAGCATACTGTCTGAAAGGGTTATTTATTTATTCCCAAGAATAAGCAGCTTCATTGGGTAGCAGCTTTTAATTATTTTTCCCATAAATTGGCAATGGGGCTAATTCCTAGATAACCTCTGAACACAATAAAATATATCACTTTTATCTGAAAAAGTGATATTTATCAATATTTCAAAGAACTTTAAACAAAGCCCACTGTATGATTTTTCAACATGTATTTATAGAATAAACTGGCTTCCTTAATAATATGAGTTAAGAATACAGCATTTTTAAAAGATGCATGATACAAACTGCTGTTCATAAGAACTCTCAGAAATACAAGAAAAAATTATCAGAGTGACTGTAAATATGAACTGAGCTCAGGTAAGATGTTATACTTTATTTGGAAGACTACCTGAGCATTTAATGGAGGCATTCCTCTCAACCTTTTAACAACTTTTAAAAAACTATTAAAACCTAGTTTGTCAAGTTTCTGTTCAGACCCTTTTTAAAACCGCACGTATTGTAGTTCTTCACTTAATGAGTGGTTATTTAGTGACAGTTCGAAGTTATGACAAACCCTGATAATCACAATCCAGGTTAGAAGTTTCAGTGTCTGTTCTTTCCCTGACATGACCATATTTTTGGTCCTCAGCCTAAATCTGGTATTTAATTTTGATTTTCAGCAAAAAAAAAAAAAATGCCCATAGTGAATAATGGGTTCACTTAATGACTGCACTATTCACTTTATGACTGCTATTTGCCTAACAATCACCAAAAAGTCATAAAATTGGGCACAATTACATGATCACTTGTTTAATGACCATTACGACTTATGTCCATAATTGAGGGCTAAATTCTGGTTCTGAGACAAGAACTACCTGTATAACATATATCAAATCGTTTTTTTTAAAAAAAGTAAAAATCAGGGATCTGAAATTCTTGATTAACAAAATAACTGGGAGCTCCACATTTTGCAACTGGAATATATATATAGAATTTCAGATCCTTGATTTTTACTTTAAAAAAAAAAATATATTAATCCATAGGTCTAACTGTTTTCCAAACTCCAGAGCATCTCCATGAAGATATATTCCATTGCTTTATCTTATTAAGGGTGAGCTGGGAATTGCTAATGCTCATATCAAAAGATATTATGCATATTACCTGAACTCACTGTATTAATCATTCTACCCAATAATACTTTTCAGCAAAATACATACTCACTTTTCTCTTAAGTGATATTTGAATTTTGCCCTGGTTAGTAATAAGTCTTAGAGGGGTAGTGAGGGGATCTTGTTCTCCATTTTCTGTAGCATCAGCTTCAATTCGAAGAGTCTGCCAGGTGAGTTCTTTAAATGTTAAAACCTATACAGAGGAAGGGAAACAAAAAAAAAGTTCCTAAAATCGTCTAACGTAGTGTTTACATTATAGATTAGGAAGCAGGCAATTTAAGAAAGAACAAAGAATTACAAGCAACTTAGTTTATTTCAAAATGGTTGTAGCAAACTACAGAAATCAAACAGATGTGCAGAGCAACGAAAAAGGTAACCAAAGGTTAAAATCTTTGCAAGCCTACAGAAAGCATCCAGGTAGAAGGACACCTGTTTATGGGCCTACCTCTCCCTTATGTGAATCAGTGATTCGGGTAAAGCGAAGATCACTTTGCTGCCAGGTGGGGTTGACACTATATCCTTGAAGCTGCCATAATTCAAATGATGCATGGAAGGCCTTGGAGTGTATCTTGATAGTAATTGAATTGACAATAATGTACATTCCTTCAACAACCTTCTCTGCAAATCCATATTCACTGTAGAGGAGGAAATAATTTTTAATAGAGTATAAAGCTTTAGCTCATGTTAAAGCATGTAACTCGGAAATGTGTTTAGACTTTTGCAAACATACTGTATTTTTCGGACTATCAACTGGCTGCCGATCAGTTTCCGGTCACAATTCAAAGTGTTGGTTATGACCTATAATGCCCTACATGGCATCGGACCAGAATACCTCCAGGACCACCTTCTGCCGCACAAATCCCAGCGACCAATTAGGTCACACACAGTTGGCCTTCTCCGGGTCCTGTCGACAAAACAATGTCGTCTGGCGGGGCACAGGGGAAGAGCCTTCTCTGTGGTGTCCCTGGCCCTCTTGAACCAACTCCCCCCAGAGATTAGGATGGCCCCCACCCTCCTTGCCTTTCGTCAACTCCTGAAAACTCAGCTATGTCGCCAGGCCTGGGGAAATTAATATGCCCCTTAGCTATTATAATTTATGTATGGTTTGTTTGAGCTGTATGATTATTTTTGTAAGGGTTTTTTAAAATTGTTTTTTAACCATTTGATTTGTATATTGTGTATTGTCCTGTTGTGAGCCGCTCCAAGTCCTCGGAGAGGGGCAGCATACAAATCTAATTAATTTATTATTATTATTATTATTATTATTATTATTATTATTATTATTATCATTATCATTATCATTATTATATGATGCACCGGTATATAAGATGCACCAAGATTTCAAAAAGGTAAGTAAGAAAAAAAGTTTTGCCTCCCGGCCCGGCCCCCAAGAACATTCTACAGGCCTCCCAAAACTTCTGCACGCCCCATTTGTACAAAATATTGGCCCATTTTTTGCAAAAATGGGATGTGGGGGCCAGGCTTCGGGAGGCCAAAAATTGCAGTGTAAGGTGTATAAGACACACCAACATTTCCACCCTCTTTGAGGGGGGGGGGGTGCATCTTATACTCTGAAAAATATGGTATGTTATTTCTAGATCAGGATAGATAGCTAGATATTTTTTCTTTCAATTTTATTATTTAACTTTTTTTAAAAAAATCATTAACATATTAAACAGAATATTAAACATCTCCATACATGCACAAACAAATAAACTTTGCTTGCCCCATGAAGCCGATAACAAAAGAGGCAAGAACCATATGGTTTGTTTTTTAAAAATCTGCTATAATTAATGCTTCAAGCAAACACAAAGCACATTGTATATTGCATAGCTATTGTTAAATATTGGTCCCAAAATGACAATGTGCTACAGTTCCAGCTTTAGTACAGCTGCGACATATCTTATGTAAGTAAACTTTCTTTTTCTTTTCAAAAAGACAATTCCAGAGTATAAAATGGAATGCTTTCCTTTACATCGTTCTTCTTCAGCAGCTGAAAACAAAAGCCAACAAGATTTTTTTTACCGCCCGTCCAACATCTGGGAAAATTAACTGGAATCTGGGTTCCATCCATATAATAGATGCTACTCTTAGTTGCACCTTATTAGAAAAATATGAGAGTAGTTACAAGTCAAATCAAGGGGAAAAAAACTTGAGGAATCTGCTTGACACTTATAAGCTTCAAATTAACATGCATAACAAGGCAATCAAAGCCCATCTCATTTTAAGGGTGAAACGTGTTTTTAAAAGATGAGTCTTTGATTGCCTGGTCGCAGCTGTCATTTTTAACCCTGTTAAAAACCTGCAACAGACACCACGGCATCACAGTTCCTTTTGAACTAGAAAAGCAAAGATTTCACCAAAATGCACAGTAAGAAAAAATTTGAAGCATAATTTACCTCTGTCCTGAAGCAACAGCAATGGGAGATTGTCCATTGGGTGGCCTGGGCTCTTCACATGTCCGCATCTCCACTTCAACTTTATCCAAACACTGTGAAACAACAAAGAGAAAAACATGGAGAAGTAGAATGAAAGTACATGGAAGGAACTAGGAGAAAACAAGGTGACATTTTAAAATACCAGGAGAAAACAAGGTGAAATTTTAAGAAAACAAGGTGAAATTTTAAGAAAACAAGGTGAAATTTTAAGATTAAGAATTCTTTCCTAATCTAGTTACTGGGTTACACTTCATACTAACAGTGATGAAGTTTGCTTTTCTTAGCCAAGCCTATAAATGGAGTAAATATTTTGGGATTAGATACTGACTAGGCTGTGGTTTAGCTTGGCATGATGCGCAAATAGAACTAATTGTAAGCTCTTGGTCCATTTCTGGTTTGCTTTTCTACCTTAATATAGCTTCTAATGAATCAACAAAGGTGCAAGGCACAGTTGTAAAAAAAAAACACTGAACAAACCAATTAGGAATTTGTAAATGACTAGGTTCGCTTGTGTGCATAACCTTTAGTAGTTCAACCAACCAGTCTGCCAACCCTAACTAAGAATGTGATTTGTATTTTTGACTGATTTTGATGTGCAAAACTATCAATTTATAATTTGTTAGCAGTAAACAGCAGTAAATCTGGGTTAGCATGGGTAAAAGTAATACTGTGATAAAATCTCACCTTTTTGTCACTAGTTTCAAGCTATTTTTGGATTGTTCCATATGCCGAAGTTTTCAACATGCTATTTCTGTTTAGAAATGCACATACTATCCCCCACACTAATAAATATCACTACTCTTACTATCTAAAAATAGCTAGCAAAAATTAGAAGTCAACTAAGTTTCACATCCTCAAAAATCACTCCCAACTCTAGCAATGATGAAGACTGTCATGTGGGACCTGAAAAAAAGAAGGGCCTTTAAATTAAGTCATTAATAACGTAGAAATATCTTAGCTGAATCAGGCCAAAGCCCATCTTAGTTCAGCATTTTGTTTCTCACAGCAGCCAAACAGGTTTCTCTGGCTTGCTCACAACCAGGAAGACTAAGAAACATGTTTCTTGCCACTGCTCCCTTGCAACCTGTATTTGGAGACATACTGTCTCCAATATGAATAGCTCTCATTAGACTTCTTCTGTATTAAATTATCTAATCTTCTTTTGAAGTCATCTAATTTAGCAATCATTATCATACTCGTGGTAATGAACTGCAGATTAATTAGGAAAATAAATAAAGAACATTATATATCTGTTCTAAATCTGATCATTTTAATCAACCCAAACAATGCCATTGGCCTAATTTTCTTTTCAAATTCATCCCCACAATAAGCGTATAGTGAGTCTGCTCATATAAACAATGTCAGATGTTGCTTAGGACAGCAGAATAATACATGTAAAATGCTATCAATTCACATTTTTACAGGAATATATGGCATGGTTTCCACCCAAAACTGGATTCTTACACACAACAATGTGAGACACAACAATGCTGAAAATCTAAGAGAAAAGATCAGTGTATTTTACCACTAGCTTAATTACTTACAACATTTACATGTTCATCACAGAAATTACGCAGAATTATGCTTACAACTATAATGGATCTATACAGAGACCAATGACAGTATTATCCACATTTATTTTCAGGTTTAAAAATAAACTAGATTACAAATTCTTACTAACAGATAAAGAGGAAATAAACAAGATCATTACCAGACAGATTGGGTGAGTCTTCAACTTAGTCCACTGGATCTGAAACAACAGAACTAATATTAAATAAATAGGAAATGCTGCAAGGATTATAGCTTTAGGGTGATGCTAACAAGATCAGTTCAAGTGGCATGACAAAATTTGCTGCATGGAAATACACAGCCATTAAAAACAAAACCATTTTTTATACAAATGCAGATCAGCTGAGGGAAATAAAGAAATAAAGTAATATTTTGATCTTACCAGTACTTTGTCAAATGTACATTTAAGACAAAAATTGTATTATTTATAGATTATATTAATTAAAACATTTCTGCTCCTGAAAGTGTATCACCTATGTCAGCCCTTCAATTAGGGAAATGATGCAGCCACTTCAGAAAATAGATGAAGTTAGGTGAATCTGATGGTTGTGCCTCAAACTGCTACCCACATATTCATATTCTGGAACACATAATTAGCTATGTCCAAATCATAAGGATTTTGGAGTGCATTGCTCTAGGAAGATATTCAAAGCAATATATTATGTTGTGGTTGGCTCTGGCCCAGCTCCTGCCCCAGGGAATGGGGAGGTGGATGCAGGGGAAAATTCAACATGCCACAGGCCTGTGTTATTGCCGACAGAGTCAGTTCAAAGTTCAGTTTCCTCGGACGAAGAAGAAGGTGGGAGTGACTCGGCAGAGGGGGGCTTAGCACACAGCCCAGGCAGTCAATCTCCCTTATCTTCCCTTGATTCAGATGAAGATGTTTTGGACCCACGCAAGCGCAGAATTATGCGTAGAAGAGACCAAGTAAGGACATTTTACAGGAGATAAGAGCGGCCACCTGTGTTTGCGTGGGGCTCCAGTAATTAGGGCTGCTGCTATAAATAGCAGCATGTGGGTTTGGCCATTGTGGAAGAATATCTGATCGGAGTTCATCAGGAATCCTGGGTTGCTGGTTTCTGGAATTTGCTTGTTGATTTTTCACGCCTTTGAAAACAAAGCAGAGCAACGTGTGTGTGTGTGTGTCTCACTTCGTTGGAAGAAGAAGGGGTGTGAAGTTTCTTCACAGCTGCTAGCTAAGTACTTAATGACTGCTTAAGGTTAATTGTACAGACTACCTGGTTGTTTTGGGACGAGTGCTCTTTGCAATACAAAAAGAGTGCTTAGTTTATTTTGACTTTTGGGATAAAGAACATTGTTTTGAATTTTCAAACGTGTGTGTGTCTGAAATTTGTACCCTTGAATTTTCGGAAGGCTACTACCACAGAGCCTGGCAGAACAATATTACCGTATATACTCGAGTATAAGCTGAGTTTTTTAGCCCCAAAAATGGGCTGAAAAACACAGCCTCGGCTTATATTCGGGTCATTGACAAAGTCACCACACGAGGGCGCCATTGCTTGAGCCAGAGCGAGGAGGCACCAGCTTTTGTCCCCTCTGGCACGCCGTAGTTCCTCTCCCTGCCTCAAGCAAAGAAGGCAGCCATTTGCAATGGTGAGTCGGATTAAAAAGGCCCCCTGCTGTCAGATTCTCTTCCCCCTCCTTTGAAAGGATTTAAACTGTTTAAAAAATGGTATTTTGTGGTAGTTGCTGTCCTTGCTTGGATAGGATCTAATAATGTGTTATGAGACAGAGCTAGACAGGAATTCTTTTTCTATCTGTCTATCTTTCTATCTATCTATTTTTCTATCTATTTTTCTATCTATCTATCTATCTATCTATCTATCTATCTGTATCTATTTCTATCTATCTATCTATCTATCTATCTATCTATCTATCTATCTATTTTTCTATCTGTCTGTCTATCTTTATATCTATCTGTCTATCTATCTATCTATCTATCTATCATCTATCTATCTATCTGTATCTATTTCTATCTATCTATTTTTCTATCTAACTATTTTTCTTTCTTTCTATCTATCTATCTATCTATCTGTATCTATTTCTATCTATCTATCTATCTATTTTTCTATCTGTCTGTCTGTCTGTCTATCTTTCTATCTATATCTATCTATCTATCTATCTATCTATTTTTCTATCTGTCTGTCTGTCTGTCTATCTATCTTTCTATCTATATCTATCTATCTATCTATCTATCTATCTATTTCTATCTATCTATCTATCTATTTTTCTGTCTGTCTGTCTATCTATTTTTCTATCTATCTATCTCTATCTATCTATCTATCTATTTCTATCTATCTATCTATCTATCTATCTATCTATCTATTTTTCTGTCTGTCTGTCTGTCTGTCTGTCTATCTTTCTATCTATATCTATCTATCTATCTATCTATCTATCTATCTATCTATCTATCTATCTATTTGGTTTTCTATGCTGATAACCTCACAGCAGCTAATGCTGAAGCTCTTCTTTGGATACACTTATTTGTTTGTTTGTTTGTTTATTTATTTAATTGGATTTGTATGCAATCCCTCTCCAAGGACTCAGGGTGGCTCACAGCATATATAAAAACAGAACAATAATGTAAATCCAATTAATGATGAGAAGGAATCCAGTTTTGAAGGATTTTAACTCTTAGGTTTTAGCTTTGTTCCTGATCGAGCTACTTTTTTTACTTTTTAATTTATTGTTAATATTGTTAATTTGTTTACCCTCTTTTAAATTTACAGAGCTAGTTTACTGGTTTTCTTTAAAATAAATATTCTAAAACATGTCTCAATTAATGTAATTTTATTGTTTTCCATTTTTATAAGTTACCAGTAGCCACTGCATTTTCTAACCTCGGCTTATACTCGGGTCAATACGTTTTCCCAGTTTTTGTGGCAAAAATTGGTGCCTCGGCTTATACTCAGGTCGGCTTATACTCGAGTATATACGGTATATAAAAAATCTGTGGCCTCTGTCAGCATAACAATACACATACAGTTAGTTTTATTACGGTTGCTTGATCAGCAAAAAAGATATTGCTTACAGGATACTATTCCCACCAAAGAAAAATAAACAGGGGTGAAAAATCTTTCTCCTTCCTCAAGCACTCTTCCTTCGTAGTCTGCCTCTAAAGATCACAAATTATCCTATCAGAATTCTGGTCCATGTGAAAGCTGGTTTCAGAGAATTAGCTGGCCCATTAATATATTGTAGTGAAAGGATACAAATTAATCACCCGCTTTCCAGTACTAATGAAAGTGCAAAGAAATATATGATAAAAATTCATAATGGTCTTTAAAACTATAAACATAAGTCAAACCATAGAATGAATTGTTACCAATTTCACAAAACTTTGTTTATGTAATGAAGTTCACAAACATTATCCTTTACAAAGGGATCCACAACCCCCAGGCCATGGACCAATACCAGTCCGTTGTCTGTTAAGAGGTGAGCAGGTCACAGTAAAATAGCAAGTGAACCTCCCCCAAAAGTCTGTGGAAAAATTGTCTTCTACAAAAAGATTAGGGGCCACTGTTTTAAACAATTGTTAAGCACTAAAACAATTAGCAAGTAACATTTTAAAATCAGTGAAATCTCATTTTTGTATTTTATACTGTTTTCTGTTGCTGTGAGCTGCCCCGAGTCTGCGGAGAGGGGCGGCATACTAATTAATTAATTAATTAATTAAACAAACAAACAGACAGACAGACAAATAAATAAATAAATAAATTTTTATCTTGTTCTTCCCTTTTTTCAATACACATAATATATTTATAATGCGTTTACCAGTTACTAGTCTTCTTCCAAACAAAGGTAAAGATAAGTTTGGAAGAAAATATTAAACATTTAATATTAAATAAAATAAAATTAAATAAATAACAGGTAAATAACATAGGCTCATATAGGCCAAACTGATAAATTATTGCAATGTTACCCTTTAGTGTTTCCCACTCGTTGATATAACAACAATGAAATTGAAGATAGCAGAGAACATAAAATATTATTGTTATTATTTATTAGATTTGTATGCCACCCCTCTCCGAAGACTCGGAGTGGCTCACAATAATAAAGCACAGTACAAATCCAATGATTAAAAACAATATACTGTATACCCTGTTGCAATTGTAATATTGTTGTTTGGCATGTACATCTTTCCTAACTTACTAAATGTTGGGTCCTAAGCCCATTGCGTAAGAAATTCTTATGTTCCCTTAACTATGGAGCATAATCATTTATTACTGTAACTTATTTGAACTTAGCTCTAAAAACAAATAAATTACATAAATCTATCGGCAAGTATATTGACCTGTCAGAAAAGAATACATATAAGAAGCTTACAGAAGCTAAACAAAGTAAAATATACAAAAAATATATTTTTTTTTCATTACCAAATAGTTTGTCTGAGCATGTAATTGAACTGAGTAGACAATTACTAGATGTTAGAATTTCCCCCCGTAAAATGTTTCAATTTGGACCATCATCTTTTGGCTGTGGTGAGGGGGGCGTTTGCCCAGGTTCGCCTGGTACATTAGTTGCAACCCTACCTGGACTGGGAGTCTCTACTCACAGTCACTCATGCCCTTATCACCTCGAGGTTCGACTACTGCAATGCTCTCTACATGAGACTACCTTTGAAGAGTGTTCGGAAACTTCAAATCGTCCAAAATGCAGCTACATGAGTGGTCATGCGCCTCCCCATACATGCCCATGTCTCTGTAACACTCCGCGGCCTGCATTGGTTGCTGAATGGTTTCCGGATACAAATCCAAGTGTTGGTAATGACCTACAAAGCCCTACATGGCATCGGGCCAGCTTACTTGTGGGACTGCCTTCTGCCATATGAATCCCAGCGACCGGTTAGGTCCCACAGAGTTGGCCTTCTCCAGGTCCCGTCAACCAGACAATGTTGTTTGGCGGGGCTGAGGGGAAGAGCCTTCTCTGTGGGGGGCCCACCCCTCTGGTATCAGTTCCCCCCAAAGATTCGCACTGTCCCCACCATCCTCGCCTTTCGCAAGAGTCTCAAGACTCACTTATGCCACGCTTGGGGCAATTAGATATAGACCTCTTGGCCAATAAATGTGATGTATGGCTGCGATTGAATTTGTTTGATTGATTTTAATATATTGGGGTTTTAGCTTAATTAGTTTTTTTTAATTAATTAGATTTGTTTTCGTATTCACTGTTTTATATTGTATCCTGTGAGCCACCCCGAGTCTTCGGAGAGGGGTGGCATACAAATATTATTATTATTATTATTATTAATAATAATAATAATAATATTAATAATATTAATAATAATAAATCCTCATCTCAAGAAAACACAGCAGGTACACTTAATTTTGCTACTCCAGCAGAAAAAGATCAAGAACTATACTTTTTTTTAAATTAATGAATCTTTCAATTGTTTTTTCATGAAGCCTCTAGCCCTAACACCAAGCCTAATGGTGCTTAAATGATTATTTGCTTACATCAACTGAAAATGTAATTTTATTCCCAAGAAGCCTACGGCATTTTTTTTCAATAAAAGAACACTGCGTTCTTTATATTAATGTACAAGTATGACCACAAAATATAATCTCTCTAATTATGCATGAAAGTAAGTGTCAGATATGGCAAGATATGTCAGTGTCAGATATAAACTTTTCCAAACATCAGAGGATAGGACAAGAAACAATGAATGGAAACCGATGAAGAATAAAAACAACCTGGAATTAAGGAGAAACTTCCTAACAGTGAGAACAAGTAACCAGTGGAATAGCTTGCCTTCAAACATGTGGGTGCTTAATCACTGGGTTTTTTTAAAGAAGAGGGCTGTAGGGTGGTGAACATCTCTTCCAGTTCTATTCTGATTGATACTAAGGTGTGAAACCTAACAGCAAATTGACGATCAATTTAAAACTGAATGTCATCAGAGTGCTTATGCTATAATTTCTCTAGCATCTGGGATTCAGGATGTTCTGACCCAGCCTTAGCAGAAGCAAAAAGCAAACTCCTTATCACAAAAATACCCTCTTTATTTACCTCTTGTGAATTAAGCTCCCAGACAAAAGGCTGGAAATTAAGATCTGATGAGCAGTCTGTTGCACAAAATACAATGAGCAAAATATTCAGAAAAACAAACAGTTGTCTTCTACGACAACCACTCCCCTTTCTTTGTAATTCCCTAACCAGGGAGTGTGTCTGTGTTTGCTTTGCTGCCTGAGTCGACTTCTTGTTCCCATTGTTTACCTAACTGCTCTGCACATACGTGCACCTGGAACAGGCCCCAGCTGTTCTTCCTCCTCACTCATCTCAGCTTCCAAAGGCAACTGCCTCTCCGGTGGCTGGGACATGTCAGACGGCTCTGGCTCTATCTCTGTGTCTGATGCTGAGCATCCATCAGAGCCTTCCCCAGGCTCCAGAACCGCCCAAGTTCTTCCCTAACTTCCTCATTGTTTGAGTCTGCCGTCAGCTCCACTGGCAGCTGGCAGACCAAAAAATAGAACTTGATATTATTTTGTCAACTACTATAGCACAGGCGTCCCCAAAACTGAGCCGGGCAATTGGCAGACAAGTATACATGTTCCCTCGTTTGAGCGCAAATGGAGCTTGTGCACACACCTACCACTCGCATGAAACCATCCCCTCTCCCTCTCACCGCGCCGGGCCAAGCCAGAAAGGTTGGGGACCACTGCTTTAGCAGATCTCAAGTGCCTCTATGAGAATATTTGTAGAATAAGCAGAGGAACATTTACATCCAAATTAAAAAAAATCAGAAAAACGATTAAGACAGGAAGATACTAAATATCATATTAATAGTTATGGGAATTTTGGCTTACCCTGATGGAGGCCTTGTTACAAAACACTCGAGTAATAGCTAGCCAGGTGGGCAGATCCAGCAAATTCTGCAGAACTTCCTCATCCAGTTCTAGGTTTGTCAACTGCCCCTGCCCTTTGAGAGTGCTCAAGTTGATTTTATCAGGGGAGAGATTCTTTGTAAACCTGCAGTTGATAAAATTGGAGATAAAATTGAGCATTTCCATTGATCAGAACATTGAATAAAAATTTGGATTGATATAGATTTAAATTGCATGAAAGAAGCTGGTGGGATGCCATTACCTTAGTTTCAGCCAAGGTTTCATATCACAAACATTTATAGCATGAAAATAATAAGAGTGAAAATACAGTGTTCCCTCGATTTTCGCGGGGGATGCGTTCCGAGACCGCCCGCGAAAGTCAAATTTCCGCGAAGTAGAGATGCGGAAGTAAATATACTATTTTTGGCTATGAACAGTAGCACAAGCCTTCCTTTAACACTTTAAACCCCTAAACTGCAATTTCTCATTCCCTTAGCAACCATTTAGATTATTACTCACCATGTTTATTTATTAAAGTTTATTAAAAAATATATTTATTAAAGGCGGACGAAAGTTTGGCGATGATGTATGATGTCATCAGGCGGGAAAAACCATGGTATAGGGGAAAAAACAGCGAAGTATTTTTTAATTAATATTTTTTTTAAACCGTGGTATAGCCGTTTTGCGAAGTTCGAACCCGTGAAAATCGAGGGACCACTGTATATCATTGTTTTAATATAAATACAATCTACCATATTTTTCAGAGTATAAGACACATTTTTTTAATCCCACAAAGTGGGTGAAAACTTGGGTGCATCTTATACACTGAATGTAGCCCCACCCAGCCACACCCACTCTTTGGCTTCTGCCTCTCAGCAATTTACCTCCTTGCAGCAAACAGCGCAGAGCCTGATTAGCACAAGCAACTGATTTTCAGTCTCCCAACCCACAGCTGATTCAGGAGGCTGCAGGCAGGCCACCTGCTAAAACTGAAACTAGCTGCAGAGAGGCAAATACCTGGGTGGGAGAGGTAGAGGCAAAATCAGAATGTTATTTTCTTGTGCTATTGAGACTACTGAAACAGAATGCAAGGAGGTAGGTCAATAACTATAAATGTCTATAGACATTTTTTTTCCAGGAATTTAAAAAAAAAAAAATTATCCACCCCAACCACATATGCAATATAATATACCATCAATCTTAAAATACAATACAATGATAAAAAATTTAAATTGGGTATACATAATCCGTCCAGTACTACCTCCTGTACTTTTAACATTGGGATAAATTATTTTTTAAAGACTGCTTTATTATTGTTCTAGACAACTTAACAAAATGAAGAAGCTTTTTAAAATAAAAGCTTGATCTGAAGAGGCCCAGTGCTATTGTATCTTCTTTTAAATAGCAGAGAATAATGTATACTTCCAGAAAGCCACATTAATTTTAAAGAACTGTAAAAGTATAATCTGAAATGTAACAGTGCCCTGTTTTAGTATTAAGATAAGGCAGCTGAGTTAAATCCTGACTTAATCATGTTTGGAATAGATCTATTGAAATAATTGGGAGGAGTTAGTATGATTACATTTAAGAAAGCTTTCTGGCATTAATATACTGCCATAATGTACATTTCTCCAATTCTTTACTATTTCTATGGTTCAGCCACACAAGCACCAAAATACACAGCAAACAGGGTATATCTACTGTTTTGCTGGGAGGAAGAGGCAGATTTCCCCCCTTGTTTTCCTCCCCCGAAACTAAGGTGTATCTTTGCCTCGAGCCACCCAAGCTTATATCCCACTTATACTCGGTATAAGATGCACTGCTTAAGTTTACCCTACCAAGAGAATGACATTTCTCTTAAAATGTAATTGTTTTTTATAATTATATTGGACTTCAATGTTTGGTGGCAAGTTCTTAAAATTAGGGACAGTGATTCATAGTTTTATTTCGGGGGGGGGGGGAATATTGTACAGAGCCTGTTGTGCCCCCTTCAGCCTCCAGGCACTGGGATAGGACATCAACAGCATAATTCAAATGGCCTGGAACGGAGAAGTAAAGCTGGATATCATCAGCATACTAGTGATACCTCCTCACACACCATCCGATGACCTTACCCAACATCCTCATGTACATGTTAAGCAGTTTAAAACTGAGCTAGCTATCTTCTATAAAGTAAGACCCCTTCAGAATTTTCCTCCATGCCCAATAAAGATGTAACTAGGATTACTGGAAAATTATTTTTAATTTTAGTTAGATTCATCAATAAGTAATCTGCAACCAACAAGATAACTTTTCAAGAAAATGTTCTATTTATAAAACATGATTCAGCATCACAATGCAGTGATGAAATAAGGATGTTACCAGCTGCTAAATGTGATCATACAAACTGTACAGGGATCATATGCTCCTTTGCACTTCGTTCCATTCTTAAGCACAGAACTTAAGCAATACAGTGATCCCCCGGGTATTGCGATCCCGATCATTGCGAAACGGCTATATGGCGATTTTGCAACCCGGAAGTAAAAACACCATCTGCGCATGCGCGCCCTTTTTTCTATGGGCACGCATGCGTAGATGGCGCCGGGCAGATCAGCTGCTGGGCGGCTTCCCTAGGTCTTCCCCCTCTTGCTGGCGGGAGGGCGAGCGGCGGGCATCAGCGAGGAGTTTCCCCACCGCCCACGCAAACTCCTCGCTGCCGCTTGCCCGCCCTTCGCCCGCCCACGCCGGTTATTCTCGCCGCTTCCCAGCTGAGTCCTGAAGCGAATTGGCTTCAGGACTCAGCTGGGAAGCGGCGAGAATGAACGGCGCGAGCGAACGGCTTGTCCGCCGCCTGCCTGCCCGCGCGCCCACCCGCCCTTCGCCCACCCATGCCGTTCATTCTCGCCGCTTCCCAGCTGAGTCCTGAGCGAATTGGCTTCAGGACTCAGCTGGGAAGCGGCGAGAATGAACGGCGCGAGCGAACGGCTTGTCCGCCGCCTGCCTGCCAGCGTGCCCGCCCGCCCTTCGCCCACCCACGCCGTTCATTCTCGCCGCTTCCCAGCTGAGTCCTGAAGCGAATTGGCTTCAGGACTCAGCTGGGAAGCGGCGCGAGCGAGCAGCGTGGGCGGGCGAAGGGCGGGCGAGCGGCAGCGAGGAGTTTGCGTGGGCGGTGGGGAAACCCCAGCGCCGCTTCCCAGCTGAGTCCCCTTCCCAGGAACCTCAATCTTCGGCTCCTCACTAGCGCTGCGGAAGTTAAAAACACCATCTGCGCATGCGCAGATGGTGTTTTTACTTCCGCAGCGCTACTTCGCGAAAAATCGATCATTGTGGGGGGTCCTGGAACGGAACCCTCGCAATGATCGGGGGATCACTGTATACCTATTCATGTATACATATTCATCAATCCATTCTGTTTCAAAATAAATAACACTGCACACCAAGACAACTAGACACAAGAACAGTTTTTTTCTGAGCGCCATCACTCTACTAAACAAATAATTCCCTAAACACTGTCAGACTTTCTACTCAATCTGCACTTCTATTCTACTAGTTTTTCTCATCATTCCTATCACCCATTTCCTCCCATGTTGACTGTATGACTGTAACTTGTTGCTTATATCCTAAGATTTTTATTAATATTGCTTTTTCATTGCTTATTTGACCCCCATGACAATCATTAAATGTTGTACCACATGATTCTTGACAAATGTATATTTTATTTTATGTACGCTGAGAGCATATGCACCAAGACAAATTCCTTGTGTGTCCAATCACACTTGGCCAATAAAATTCTATTCTATTCTATTCATATAGAGTGCAAATTAGTAGGCAAAATAAATTAAATACAGAGAAAAGAGAATTTAAATTACTTTATAGCTTTATATTTTTATACCAACATTGTAAATTCCTTCCTTCCAAAAAACCTTGCTTTTATATCACTTCATACATAAACTTTTGTTTTTTACATTTTTAATTTATTTTTGAGGATTTTATCAGTTATTTCCAACCACAGCTTACTTAGTCTATCTTTCTTCCCAACATTTTCATTCTTTTTTCACATTTTTTGTGTATCATTCTTTTCGTATTATCAAAATATTTCAATCTCTTTTGTAACACCCATTCCATTTTTCATATTTATTAGATTTTTAAAATCACCTGTATTACTTTATAAGTCAGGGGTGTCAAACTCAAGACCTGCGAGGTGCTTAGATCAGGCCTACGGGGCCACTCTGAAACAATAAAGGATCGGTCCGTGATGCCTCTGCCAGTGAAAACGGAGGTTGAGAGGCCTGTGCGCGGCCCTCCCAAGGTCCATTTTTGCTGGCAGGGCACTCAGTCCACCACAGGTGCTCCCGACATGAGGTGCCAACACATCCACCCAGCCCCCCGAGGTCAAACACAACCTGGATGCGGACCTCAATGAAATTGCGTTTGACACTCCTATTATAAGTAATGCAAAGCATACCTAATATTCCTTCCTTCTTTTATTTCCTTCATAACAACGTCCTGCCTGTCAGACTACTTCAGCTTCAACCATAACAACATAAAAGCTTACAACATATTCAAGCTTAATATTAACTGCTCCAAACTTGACTGTAAAAAATACGATTTTAGTAATCGAGTTGTCGAAGCGTGGAATTCACTACTGGACTCTGTAGTATCATCCCCTAACCCCCAACACTTTACCCTTAGACTATCCACGGTTGACCTCACCAGGTTCCTAAGAGGTCAGTAAGGAGTGTACATAAGTGCACCAGAGTGCCTCCCCTCCCCTGTCCTATTGTCTCTCCCATATCTCATATATCTTCTCTGCAAATCTAATAAATAAATAAAATAAATAAATATATTTTTCTGCTATTCTCTCATAGTTATATTTTACTCCTTTATTTTCTCCTCTATTCTCCCTTTAATACATTTTACTTGATTATATCCTCTGTAACCCTCATTGTGTATTATACTGTATTGGATAAAACAAACAAACAAACAAACAAACAAATAACAACCTGTGAGGTGGGTTCAACTACTAAAAGACAGTGAACTGGCCCAAAGTCACTTGCTAGCTTTCATTCCTAACACAATATTAGAACTCACAGTCTTCTGGTTTCTAGAGCAGCACCTTAAGCATTGCACCAAATTAGATGTTAATAACCAACATCAAGGTAAATTAATACTTGTTGTTTTAGTCTAATTTTATTTATGGATTACATTCCTGATTACATTCCTGCATATGTTTCAAACTTTCATGCGTACAACCGAATCATCGCTTTCTTTAGTTTTCTTTAATCATATATGTACAAACCTATTAAACAAACTAGGTCAGTGATGGTGAACCTATAGCACGCATGCCACAGGTGGCATGCGGAGCCATATCAGAGGGCATGCGAGGCATTTTCCTATGTCAGTGCTGGCCAGCTGATTTTTGACCTTAGGGAAGGCCGTTTCACCCTCCGGAGGCTTCAGGGAAGCTTCCTGAAGTCCCGAGTGCGAAAAACATCCAACGGGCAAACCGGAAGTTTGAAAAAATAGACTTCTGGTTTTCCCGTTGTGCTGCTTTTCACATTCCGGTGCTTCAGGAAACTTCCCTGAAGCCTCCGGAGTGCAAAAAAGAGCACAATGGGCAAACCGGAAGTCCATTTTTCTGAACTTCTGTTTTGCCCATTGGGATGTTTTACGCACTCCGGGACTTCAGGGAGCTTCCCTGAAGCCTCTGGGGGGGGGTGAAGCCTCCGGTTTGCCCTTTGGGACATTTTTTCACCATTTCAGGCTTTAATGAGGCCTGTGCACATTTGTGGAGGTGGGGGGGTTGTGTGCGCATGCACAGGGGCAGCATGGGGGGTATACATGCATGGAGGAGAGAATGGATGTGGGCACATGTGCATGCACTAGTGCACACACACACACACCCTTCTGGCACATGAACCAAAAAAGGTTCCCCATCACTGACCTAGGGGAACATACAGATTTTTATTTCACTGTTCAAATATTGATTATTCCTTACACATGCTTTATTTTCATCGTATTATCATATTCAGCAGCCAACCTTAAATTCCATATTCATGCAAAACACGGTATAATTCAAGATTATTCGCCTTATCATATGCTTTCTTTAAAGTCAAACTTTTACTGCAGTTTATTTCTACTAGTTTTTTCTCATCATTCCTATCATCCTTTTCCTCCCACTCAGGACTGTAGGACTGTAACTTGTTGCTTGTATCCTAAGATTTTGATTAATATTGATTGTTTCTTCATTGCTTATTTGACCCCTATGACAGTCATTAAGTGTTGTACCACATGATTCTTGACAAATGTATCTTTTTCTTTTATGTACACTGAGAGCATATGCACCAAGACAAATTCCTTGTGTGTCTAATCACACTTGGCCAATAAAGAATTCTAAATTAACAAATATGCAATAATTTTTCATATTCACATATTTCTTAAATACCTGCTGAAAAGCAAAATCTGGATTGTAAATCCTCTGTCTGGCATAAAACTGAACTGCATTTCCTAAATTTTACTGTAAATTTTTGTACTTCTTCTATTAGAATCCCAACGATTTCCCATGCATACTTAATAAATTATCTCGTGTCACCAGGGTAATTGAATAGAAAAAAAATGACATATTCCTCCCAGTCCTGCCACTGCCTCTTGTAGACATTCATAAAAAAATAAATTTGATTATGCTGATAAAGCTTTTATTAATGACATGACAAACCAGATTTATAGCTTAATTGCAAAAGAACAAATTAATATCTGCTGCATTTTTAACACTAAAGAGGCTGCTTGCTATGTTGTCCCTCATTCTATAAATCTTTGAAAACAATCTACATACAGTAGCTGCCCCCTTTGCAGTAATAACTCTAGTTGGCAAACAGGATTAAAATTAAGGATAATACAATTTACACAAATAACAACACCTCATAAAATAAGAAGACATATATCTTAGGTCAATCCATTTTTAATCAATAAATCAAATGTTAACATATAAATAGGTTCTCTTAATAGGTATCCTGGAAATAATTTGGCATTGTCTACATAGAGCTTTATACCCAACAAGCAGCATCTTGAACAAAACTTGACACTATTCTGGAAATCATTAGAGCTTACAAAGCAGAGGTGTGTTACATGATTGTTAAAAAATATCTGAAACTGCTACGCTCCTGAATTCTGGACCAATTGCAGTTTCTAAATACTCTTCACAGGCAGCCCCATGTAAAGCACATTACAATAATCCAAACAGGGATAAATAAATAGGACATGAGCTACTCTGAGTATGACCTCGCAATCCACAAATAGGTACAATTGGCACACAAGCTAAACCTGGGCAAAGGCTCTTTTAAGCATGGCTGCCACCTGTTCTTTCAACAAGTGACACAATTTGATCAAGATTCCCAAAGTGTACACCATCTCTGTCTGAAGGAAGGCAATCCTATTCAAAACATAAGCAATGTTGGTTATGACCTTTAAAGCCCTACATGGCATTGGACCAGAGAACCTCCGGAACCGCCTGCTACCGCACAAATCCCAGCGACCGATAAGGTCCCACAGAGTTGGCCTTCTCTGGGTCCCGTCGACTAAACAATGTCATCTGGCGGGCCCCAGGGGAAGAGCCTTCTCTGTGGCGGCCCTGGCCCTCTGGAATCAACTCCCCCCGGAGATTAGAACTGCTCCCACCCTCCTTGTCTTCCGTAAACTACTCAAGACCCACCTATATCGCCAGGCATGGGGGATTTGAGACATCTTTCCCCCAGGCTCTTTATAATTTATGTTTGGTATGTATGTGCTGTTTGGTTTTTTAATTATGATAGGGTTTTTAGTTATTTTTAATATTAGATTTATGCCATTATAATATTGTTTTTATCATTGTTGTGAGCCGCCCCAAGTCTTCGGAGAGGGGCGGCATACAAATCTAATAAATTGAATTGAATGTGCTGTCAAATTGGACGCAGGACCCATCTTAGTCCAGCAGTCTGTTCTCCAAGTATCCAATTAACTGCAAAAAGAAGCCCACTAGTTTCCTAATCTTCTGTGTCCCTGATCCCTTAGAGACTGCCTCCAACACGTTGTGTTTTACTGCAGCTCAGAACTTTCAGTTGTTGAAATTCCAATTTCCCATTCCTAGCAAAATGAAGGTTCACAACCCAACATCCAGTCTCTAACCCTCCATAATGTTGTGCAAACTCCCAAAGTCCTGCACGGTGGATTCTGGTGATGTGTGGTTTTTAAGCAGCACATTGGTTCAGCAGGAACCAACAACATAACAAACAATCATCTTTTAAACAGTCTGTCTTTTCTTTTCTCCCTTATTAACAGAAAAATGTTATGTTTAGCTGTCCATCAGGTAGCCCAGAGTTTTCAAAATTAATTGAAAGAAATTATATTATAATCAAAATCACACCAAATTTGTGTGTAGAGTTTAAGCAATTGCAGTGGTGACAGAAACTTAATTGCAGCATCTGAAAGCTAACATTCAAACACAATACTGTACACATTTATAGCAACCTTGAGGATCACAGTTTGATTATAAATTATATAATTTGGTAGCATAATTGGATTTTGAAATCATGAATCATAAGGCCTGTTAGAAACCTAACTGATCCCATAAAACGGATTTCCCATTTCCTAATTAATGTGAATTATTTCATATATTTGTAGTATGCTGTGTTAATTTTAGTCACATTGACCTAGCAAATAAACCAATAACAGTTTTTGAAAGTAAGAAATAATTTCTCAAACACCGTGTACTGTATTACCTTTCTGTTCACAGACTCCTGAACCACTGGCACTAGGCTATTTCTGCCAATAAATTGAATACATTGACACTAAAGTTGCTATTCCAGATTCTCTATCACTATTTTTAGTTTTCTATCAAAAGTATGAAAAGGCTTCATTGTTGAGTTCCTTGGGTTAATGACAGCACTTGTGATTTTACTTTAGTTTGAAATTTCTGGTCCACAGCCAAATTCTAGGATGCTATTATATATGTTCAGAATTACTGGCAGATGCATAACATTTAAATCAGATGTTTCTCATCTCATTCTTTTCTACCCAATCAACCAGTTCCAAGAAAAATCATCTAAACGTGTCTGATAGTGGTCTATCAGTCATCCTGGACATTTGAATCCTTTGCTTTTACATGTTTTAGTGATAATCCACCTTTGCTTATAGACAGTTACTTAATCAAAAATGGGTCATTACTCACAAGAAACCATTTTAGCAATTAATCCCAGATGATTAAATGTTGTATTACATATAGGACTAATAGACTGGTTCCTATCTAAATACTTGACCATATATAATATTTAATACTATATGTATTAAAGAAAGCTTGAAATTCTTCATTATTTATGTTTTAAGTACTATGTTTTATTTTAAGCAACTTTGTGCCTGGATGTTTTGAAATATGTATCAACATTTTTCCTAAATACAGTAGTCCCTCACCTATCGCTGGTGTTACGTTCCAGACCTGGCCGCGATAGGTGAAATCCACGATGGGGAATTTATCGACTGATAGTACTTATTTAAGTATTTATATTGTAATTGTTTGGTAAGTTTTCATTGTTTTAAGTGTTTATAAACCCTTCCCACACAGTATTTATTTTAGATACAGTATTTAAATACGATGAAGTGAAGCCGCAGTAGGTGAAGCGCGGTATAGCGAGGGACTACTGTAACCAATTTATTGTAACATTAAGAAACAATGCAATATTGTACAAGTACAGGTCAGCCAATGGGAAATGCAGAATAAGTTTCTTGACTCCCTTTTTAATGCTATATTAGTGCTAACTCTTATAAAGTGTAGGGGGAAAGAGAAATTGCTCAAAAGTCAATTACTTTTCACTGTTTCTTTACTGGACAGGTAGTCCTCAACTTACGACCACAATGTGGACCAGAACATCTGTTGCTAAATGAAGTGGTCATTAAGTGAGTTGCTCCCCCTTTTATCTCTTTTGCTATAGTTGTTAAGTGAATCATCACAGTTAAGTAAACCATGTGATCATTAAGAAAATCCAGTATATCCCATTGACTTTGCTTGTTAAAAGCTGGCTGGGAAAGATGGTCATGTGACCCCAAGATGCTGGAGTCATTGTAAATACATCCTGGTTGCCTACTGTCCAAATTTTGATCATGTGACAACAAATATGTTGCAACAGTTGTAATTGTGAGTAGCGGTTGTTAGGTTTTCACATTGCATCGCAACTTTAAACAGTTGCATCGCAACTTTAAACATTTAAACAATATCATAAGCTAAGAATTACCTGTAATTTTGACTCTTAAAATCAGTTGTGCAGAAGATGCATTTTTACATTCCTTCAGACCAAAATATTACATCAAAGGCTTAATTTTTGGGCAAACTAAGAAAAGCCCAGGCTAACTTTAGTTTCTCAGAGCAAGGAAAGACCAAAATGTGATTAGCAGAAATACTAATACATTGAAAAATAAATCAATAACATATGAAAAGCATATATTAAATAGCTGTAATTCTTCTTTAGAAATGAGTATATGATTAATGAAACAAAAATAAATAAAGTCTTGAATTTACAAAACACATCCTTAAAAGACATTTATCTCATAGTAAGATTGTCACTTGGCTCAAATATCAAATAAAACACATAAAATAGTAGAAGCAGATTCATAATAACAAAATTGTCTCGAGTATGATTTCCTTATTTAAGAATTTTACATCACTGACTTCACATAAACTCTCAGTTTATGATGATTGCATAAAAATGTAAAACTATAATATCGTTACATATATCCTTCCTCAAAAGTAAAATGTTTCCCATTCCTTGCGAGGAATGCTTCCTATAATTTGAGAATCCAAAATAGTCTCATGGGCACCATTCATTTGCCAACTGTGCCGCCAATCATTTGCTTCCAGAATGTTTTCTCACTCAAACCTTAGGAATACTAAAGTAGACATTACTGAATAAACTGAAATACAAATACCAGTACGTATGTACTATTTATCACAACTACAGAGAATATCCATGACGTCCAGATTTTTAAACATATTTTAAAGAATAGAAACAATATTCATCAGAGAGAAAAACAATACAGTGTTCCCTTGATTTTCGCGGGTTCAAACTTCGCGAATAGCCTATACCACGGTTTTTTAAAAAAAATTAATTAAAAAACACTTTGCTGTTTTATTTTCTATACCATGGATTTTCCCACCCGATGACGTCATATGTTATCGCCAAGCTTTCGTCTGCCATTGCTGATTGGCCGAAATTTCGGCCAATCGGCATTGTTATCGCAAAAAAAATAATATATCAGGATCACTAAGTGTCTTATTTAATGGTGAGTACCAGTAATAATGGTGAGTAAATGGTTGTTAAGGGAATGGGAAATGGTAATTTAGGGGTTAAAATGTTAAGGGATAGCTTGTGATACTGTCCATAGCCAAAAATGGTGTATTTACTTCCGCATCTCTACTTCACAGAAATTTGACTTTTGCGGGCAGTCTCGGAACGCTTCCCCCGTGAATATCGAGGGAACACTGTATTGTAGATGTTCTGGGAACATCTGAAATGCCATCCACTTTTACCTCTCACTAGAATATGCTAGATGCCATAACTTTAAACATCTGCCATTCTTGCTGAGGAAGTAAAGCAAATGTTCAGTTTTTGATTTGTCTTTGTCTCTGAGGCTGGTTCCTTAATTGTGGGAAACTGTATTTTAATAAAATGTTGCATATTGTTATCATTTGTATACATTTTTATCCTGCCTTTTGGACATCAGTGCTCAGTTTCAAATGTACAACTTCTTTGAGGATTTCAGAATGAAGAAAGTACATTCCATAACTTAATGTGAACTGAGAGTATTATGTCACTTCAGCATTTACTTTCAGCTACCGGTACCAGAGTTATTTCAGGCAATTGCAGTCTATAACTTAATGGGGTAATGCAAATTCCCCAGCTAATTCAAAAGAGGAAAAACTAGAAATGAAAAAAACAAAGAGCTTTGTTCTCTTTTTATCTTATCTGAAAGATACTTCAAGTATAAACCTTCATTTTATTCCATATTAGTAGCATGTGACCTAAGTAATAATGTTATGTCTTGATATTTCCAGAGGTATAAACGTTAAACAAAGCAGAGACTGTTAGCCAATTGCTCAAAATAGTTGAATCCTTTCTTCTCTCTTGAAAAGAGTATATAGTGATTCAGATCAGTTTCCGGTCACAATTCAAAGTGTTGGTTATGACCTTTAAAGCCCTACATGGCATTGGACCAGAGTACCTCCGGAACCGCCTGTTACCGCACAAATCCCAGCGACCGATAAGGTCCCACAGAGTTGGCCTTTTCCGGGTCCCGTCGACTAAACAATGTCGTTTGGCAGGCCCCAGGGGAAGAGCTTTCTCTGTGGCAGCCCTAGCCCTCTGGAATCAACTCCCCCTGGAGATTAGAACTGCCTCCACCCTCCTTGTCTTTTGTAAACTACTCAAGACCCATCTATACCGCCAGGCATGGGGGAGTTGAGACACCTTTCCCCCAGGCTCTTTATATTTTATGTTTGGTACGTATGTGTTGTTTGGTTTTTAAATATGATAGGGTTTTATATGCTTCTTTTTTAATATTAAATTTGTTTCGCTATCATATTGTTTTTATTATTGTTGTGAGCCGCACCGAGTCTTCGGAGAGGGGCGGCATACAAATCTAATAAATAATAATAATAATAATAATAATAATAATAATAATTATTATTATTATTATTATTATTATTATTATTATTATTACATGATTTTCTGCTTGGGACAACCAACCTAAATAAGGATGATGTACCATAATCTAAATCTAGCCCAGAAAAATACAAAAGAATCGGGTTTGGGAGCTTCAAAGTGTGAGCCTTCGAGTTTGAAAGAGACTGAGAAGCAGGGAAATGGTAAGTTATTTGCTCTAAAAGTCTAAAGGAATCTTGAAATAATGCTGAGATTCCTCTCCAGGGATCTGATACAGTTCAGTGAACTTGGAACTGAAACAGCAGCCTGCAATCTTTTGGGCCCTGCAGACCAGTTCCATGGAGACGTTTTTTTCCGCAACCAGGTAGAATGCCTGCAATACTGCATTATATGACTCTTATAGATATGGTGCCTATAGCAATATTAATAATGAGGAGACCAAGAGAATGTAGAGAATATAGTCTTTGTTGACTATAATAAGACCTTTTACTGTGAAACTTAAGCCAGAATCCTTGATTATTCCTCTGTAGAATACCGTATAGAGTTTGGAGAAACAAAATGTTTCAGAATAAAAAGGTGGAATGTAACCAGGATACATACCTGTGTTTAACGTATATTCATTGTAAATATTAAAATGATATTATAAAAATTTAAGAATTGTATGATATCACAAATGGAATCAAAATCGGAGTCTGAAACAGGAACGATTTTGTACATTGATGATACCAGTTTATTAGCTGAAAGCAAAGACAATCTAGAAGTGTTTTTTAAGAAAATAAAAATGAAACGTGTAAAAAGTTAGATGTGATATCAACCAATATGCTTAATCAACTCAGTGTTTGTCTTAAGAAATAAAGTAATTGTCTGTATAATGGGACTCAAAAATAAAGAGGGAGAATAGAGTGGAGAAATAATCATTCCAGGAAAGATAATGACAATTTTACACAAGATCATCAAAGATAAAGATATTTCTACAATAATGAAGATTAGAACAATTAAGGCAATGTTGTGAAAATGGACATTGAGAAAGAGCAAGAAAAAGTAGATAGATGCTGGGGAAGACTATCTGCTTTCTTGAGGTGATAATCAACACATAGAGACTCATAAAGCTGGTTATGTCATCCAAAACAATAATGGTCTGGAAAACTAGTAAGCTTGATATTTACTGATAAAGGCAGATGGGGGGGAAAAACATTGGCATATCTTGAAAGAATCAAGATCACTGGGAACATGCAGATGTCATAAGTATTTGTCCACATACGTCAAGACTGGGATTAACTCAACTTTAAAGCAAATGAGGGGAAAAAAATCAGTGTGATGGTACTAAATCAGAAGCTGGAAAAATCTTGTCACCCAGTAGTAGTGTCTAAGAATATAGATTATGTATATTAAAGACTAGATGCTGGCTCCTAAAAATGTTGCCATTTCTACAACCAGTGCTTATTATTATCCATAATACAATTTTCTACTCCCCCTCCCCACCTGAAAAGAAATCTGATCCAAATACAAAACACAAGCAGAGGAGAGCTGTTTCAGTTTAACTTCACATCAGCAAGCAGGGGCTAGCATAGGGGAAGCTTCTGTGAGGCAAGCCTAAGGGAGAGAAGGGGATAAGATAGGGGAGGATTCTGTGGGGCGTTCCTGAGGGAGAGAAGGGGATAAGATAAGGGAGGCTTCTGTGCACAAGCCTGAGGGAGAGAAGGAGATAGCATAGGGAAGGATTCTATGAGGCGCTCCTGAGGGAGAGAAGGGGATAGGATAGGGGAACTTCTGGGCACAAGCCTGAGGGAGAGAAGGAGATAGGACAGGGGAGGTTTCTGTGGGGCGTTCCTGAGGGAGAGAAGGGGATGGGATAGGGAAGGATTCTGTGGGACGTTCCTGAGGGAGAGAAGGGGATAAGATAGGGGAGGCTTCTGTGCACAAGCCTGAGGGAGAGAAGGGGATAGGATAGGGGAGGATTCTGTGAGGTAAGCCTGAGGAGGTGGAGTGGTGGCCAGAAGAACAGAGGTGGGTAGCAGAGAGCACTGTGAGGGGAATTGAAGGAAATCCTGTAGTTGTAAATGCAGGCAAGTTGTCATGAGCCAAATTTTGATCATATGATTACAGGGATTAGGGTCAGGGTTAACTCTAGCTTTAAAGATCAGAAGCAAATGCCATTCACTGACTGTTTGAAATTATGATGGCACTTCTTCTAAGTCCTTGAAGTACTTAAAAAGTACATATGGGTAGTCCTTGCTTAAGATCATGTCATTAAATTACATTTGTTGAGTGTCATGGTCATTAAACAAGGGCCTATTTGTACTTTTTAAGTAATATACTTTTTTCGTATTTAATCCCCTTTGAAAGTAATCGTTTCAAGTGTTATTTTCAATATATTTTAATGTATCAGACAACCTGGATCTAGCATATCCAAGAGAAGGATTTCTCTCCTATTCATTTGTCCCACATTCATTCTGTTCAAGATATAAAAACTGGAAAAAGTAAAGATGGAGTAAAAATTCCAAAAACAGTATTATGTTTACATTAGTAAGTGTAATATTCTGCATGTATATGGCTGTTTGCTGTGTTCCATGGTCGAGTGTTTCAACAATAGTTTTGCCCAAAATCAGCACTTCCAGTTTTCAGCAAAATCCTGCCTATAGTGAACAATACATTTGTTTACTGACTGTGTCATTTGGTTTTTGACCACCATCTTCACTTAAAAGCTGAGGGGGTGAGGGTGGGTTTGTCAAAAAATCCTCACAACATACGACCATAATGGGCAAGGGTCTGCAACGGTTCTATGCCGAGGATTACCTGTAATTATAGTTCCCAGTGGATTAGTCTGTCCTCATGAAACTGATTTCTCCTCTTATTTATTATTTATTATTTATTACTTAGATTTGTATGCCGCCCCTCTCCGAAGACTCGGGGCGGCTCACAACACGTAGAAACAAATAATAAATAATCTAACAATTTAAAATATTAAAGATTTTAAAAAGACCCCATATACTAACAGACATACACACAAGCATACCATATATAAATTAAACATGCCCAGGGGAAGATGTTTCAGTTCCCCCATGCCTGACGGCAAAGGTGGGTTTTAAGGAGTTTACGGAAGGCAGGAAGAGTAGGGGCAGTTCTAATCTCCGGGGGGAGTTGGTTCCAGAGGGCCGGTGCCGCCACAGAGAAGGCTCTTCCCCTGGGGCCCGCCAACCGACATTGTTTAGTTGACGGGACCCGTAGAAGACCTCTTAAAACTATGTTTTTTGTTTCACCTAGAAGATTATTGTCTATTATCTATCTTGATTTTTATAAGTCATTAGGCTTCTTGGCTCTTTAGAAAGCATTGTGCAGCAAGTCATTGGTGAAAAGAGAGCGGAAGAGAGTGAAAAACGCTTCTTTTAATTTTTGTTTTAACTTTCTTCTACAAACCTTAATTTAAAAAAAAATCCCTTAAATTGACTTGCTTTTATTTCCTGATGCATTATTATACAATATTATTAGTAAAACCTGAGAAAACATTTCTAATGAGAATATGTGGTAACTATCTAATGACAAATATGCCAAAACAACAGGGTTTTTTCCTCATGCAATCACTGGGACAAGTAAGCTCTGGTTACTTGTCCCAGCTTCTGCCAATCTAGCAGTTCAAAAGCATGTAAAAATGCAAGTAGAAAAATAGGGATCACCTTTGGTGGGAAGGTTCAACACTCCGGTGCTTGCACTGGCTGCCGATCTGTTTCCGGTCACAATTCAAAGTGTTGGTCATGACCTTTAAAGCCCTATATGGCATTGGACCAGAGTACCTCCGGAATCGCCTGCTACCGCACGAATCCCAGCGACCGAAAAAGTCCCACAGAGTTGGCCTTCTCCGGGTCCCATCGACTAAACAATGTCATTTGGCGGGCCCCAGGGGAAGAGCCTTCTCTGTGGCAGCCCCGGCCCTCTGGACCCAACTTCCCCTAAAGATTAGAACTGCCCCCACCCTTCCTGCCTTTCGTAAACTACTCAAGACTCACTTATACCACCAGGCAGGCTTTTTTATACTTTGTTTTATATTTGGTAAGAATGTGCTGTTTGCTTTTTAAAATAATTATAGGGTTTTATATGTTTTTAATATTAGATTTGTTCCACTGCTATATTGTTTTTATTACTGTTGTGAGCCGCCCTGAGTCTTCGGAGAGGGGCGGCATACAAATCTAAATAATAATAATAATAATAATAATAATAATAATAATAATAATAATGGTAACAGTATTCCATGCACCTTTGACAGTTAGTCATGCCAGCCACAAGACCATGGAGCCATCTTCAGACAGCACTGGCTCTTCGGTTTTGAAACATAGATGAGCACTACCCCCTAGAGTTGAGAACAATTAGCACATATGTGCGATGGAAACCTTTACCTTTTATTATGATTATCATTCTGTTGCTTTGCATGTACACTAAGAATGTCTGCACTGAAGACAAATTCCTTGTAGGTCTAATAAGGTCTACTCTCCTCTCCTCAGCCAATGAACTCTCTATTCTTTTTATTATTCTATTATCTCAAACCCTCCTTTCAACTTTGCCCTTAAAGTAGATTTAAGGGCTTAAGGAAACTGTATGGATTGCATTACAACTCAAAACAATTCTCTTTCCTTTATCTCTCCAAAGTTGCATGCATTTTGCAAGTCTACTATTGCAATATGACTGATAATTCCCCACCAAAACAAGAGCAGATGGAGAAACAAGAACATTTAAATTAATAGGATTACTACCCTTTTGTTTTGATTGTTTATTGGAAACAATACAAGTGAATTGCGAATCACTGAATGGTGTGGGCAGAGATTTTTCAGTAATATCCTTCTACTTTCAACCCACTCCCTTACTCCCAAAAGACATTATTTACTAATATTTGCCAATGGCTCTTTAGAAAACACACTGGTATCAATACAGGTACTCCTCAACTTACCACCATCCATTCAATACCACTCTATAATGCCCTGGTCAGACCGCACCTGGAGTATTGCATCCAGTTCTGGTCACCACACTTCGAAAGAGATATAGAGACTATGGAAAGGGTGCAGAAAAGAGCAACTAAAATGATTAGGGGACTAGAGACCAGGCCATACAAAGATGGAACTGGGCATGGATAGTCTAGTAAAAAGAAGGGCCAGCAGGAACATGATAGGTACAGGTACTTAAGGGTACTTAAGGGGTTGCCACAGAGAGGAGGGGGTCACACTATTTTCGAGGGCACCAGAGGGCCGGACGAGGAACAACGGTTGGAAGCTGACCAAGGAGAGATTCAATCTAGAAATAAGGAAGAACTTCCTGATGGTCAGAGCGATCAACCAGTGGAACGGCCTGCCAGCGGAGGTTGTGAATGCCCCAACTCGGGAAGTTTTCAAGAGGGGACTGGACTGCCATCTGGCTGGGGAGGAGTAGGGTTTTCTGCTTGAGCAGGGGGTTGAACTTGATGACCTGTAAGGTCCCTTTCAACTCTAATAAATAAAAATAAATAAATTTAGTGACCACTCTAAGTTACAATAGCACTGAAAAAAGTGATTAATGATTGTTTTTCACATTTACGACTATTGCATTATATCTGTAGTCATGCAATCAAACTTCAGATGCATGGCAATTGGCATATGTTTATGATTGGAGTGCCCCAGGTCATGTGATTATCTTTGCAACTTTCTGACAAGTCAATGGGCGAGCCATATTCATTCAACAATTATATTACTAACTTAACAATTGCAGTGATTCACTTAACAACTGTGGCAAGAAAGGTCATAAAATGGAACAAGACTGACTTAACAACCACATTGCTTAGCAACCAAAGTTATGAACTCAATTGTGCTTGTAATATTTCCATACAATTAAGTTTTTCCCTGAGGAAACCAAGCACTTCCATTGCAAGAACCTCATACAGTATTTATCTAACATTTGACCTACATTGTTTTGTTTTCCATAAAATCACCTATTTTGCCAGCTAGCACCCTTATAAAAATGTATTTATTATGAAGAATATTGTTGATATTTCCTATAATTCTTTCCTGGCTCTTTTACTAGTTATCTCTAATACACTGTACATCTTTAGTAACTGTTTATGCAAGCAATGTTCTCTCTTCATAGATTTTGTGCATTATTGCATTTAATATTAAAGTGCTTTGGTACTTAAGGATAATCACCTTTTACAGAATCATTCTTCCAATATGTGAGGCAGTATAATTAATGAGTATGATTAATGCTAGACTGATAGTGGAGACACACGGCTTTAAAATGCCATACATCTATGAAAATTATTCAGTCAAACACTTTCTTTCCATTTAATCTACCTTATTATTGTTGAACATACTGTGCTAAAAGTCATAGTAAGTGCAACTGAGATCAAATCTAACCAAGTAATCAATAGGGATTGATGTCTTTGAAGAAAAATGTACGGAACATATAATAAATTAAAAAGTAGAACCATACAAGTCAGAAAAGTCTGCCTCTCTATGTACATTCTCAATTGTTGCTATTTTGTTTTCAAAGTCAGTGAGCTGAAGTAGGCCACTGTAACCAAAGGCAACTACACACTCCTGTACAAGAATCCCATTCATTCTACATTGCCATATGCAAGAAAACAGAATAGGGGGAAATGGCAGAATACAGTAACTCTGTGGCAAAGCTATTTATTTCCCATAATATGCTGATTGGGTATCAAGCTACCCAGGATTTGAGGAAGTTAATCTATTTTCCTTCTCTGTTTCTGGTTTTGCTTTCCTAGTCAGAATCATAAGCAAAACCATCTGGGGACTTTTAAAGCTTTTCAGATTAAACAATCACACTGTAATTTGCATTTTCCCCTTCAATCCATATTTAGCCCAAGAGATTTCATACTAGTAACAACTTATTAACAAGTGAAAATAAAAGCAAATGTCACACAAATTCCACAAGTTAACTACAGTAATGGGACTGGCAAATCTACCTGAAGCCATATAAATCTGAAATCAGATTCTCAGAGTGTCTATGTTCAATAATAGGTTATTGTTTTTCCCTCGGACAATACAAAATGCTTCATTGTTTTACTCATTTATTTGCTTTTCCATATAAACTCCTGGATTGCACAGTATTTTTTTTTCAGTTTTATTCTCCCTATAAAGTAGATTAAGCTGATAATATTTTTTTTAATGACGTAATGTTTCCTAGGTTTCATAAAGGAAACATTCATCTGAAATCCTTTGAAGGGTCTAAGGTACAGGGGTCTTCCAACCTTGGCAACTTTAAGACTTGTGGACTTCAACTCCCAGAGTTCCTCAGCCAGCAAAGCTCAAGCAAAGTTGGCTGAGGAACGCTGGGAATCGAAGTCCACAAGTCTTAAAGTTGCCAACGTTGGAAGACCCCTAGTCAAAGTTGGGAAAAGATTAAATAAACCCTTCAGGAACATGGATCCCTTCTTTACAAAACAAGAATCAGTAGGATCTTAAACCCTCCTCCGGGTTGGAAAGTCAACCTTCATCCATCCCCCTGGGTAATAAAAGAGGCAAAACACAAAGGACCATTTTAACAGACCTTCGTTTCCAGTGCAACGAATACAGTGGGAAAATATTATTGCTCAGGGCAAAGGGTGATAAATATAAAGGAGCCAAATGTAATATATCCACAGCTGGGTTTCTACTAATCCCTAGACAGGGGAAAGAAAGGCGTCAAAGGAGCAGGGGCAAACTGATCGTGGAGAAGGTGATCAAATATCACACACCTGGGAAGAATAAACAACAGCCGGGAAGGAGGATGGCGAGGAGGGGGGGGAGAGAAAGTGGTGGAGGAAACACCTTTGGAGGGTCAGAGCACCGTCCTCCGCTTTCCGCAGCGCCGTTTCCAACCGGGGCCGGCTCTCCCTCCGTTGAGTCCCCGGCCCGATCGTCCAGCGCCGAGCCCGCTCAAAACAGCTCCCACCACCACCACCCCGCCGTCCCCCTTTTTACCTGGACAGGTGCTTCAAGATCTGCTTCTTGATGAGACCAGCCATGACAGGAGTCGCGGGTCCTCTATCGCCCCGGGTGCCCTGTCATTCCCTTTGCAACCGGCCGCGGTTCTTGCAGCGCTCGCCGCGGCCGCCGGCAGCTTCGTCCATCCTCCGTCCTCTCCTCCACACCACCGCCCCCCCCCGCCACAAGCAGGCTCCGCCAGAATCCCGGCCGCCACCGCGGCGGAGTCCACCAAAGCTACCCGCGCCCCCGCCCTCTGGCGAGAGATTTGGGGGGGGGGGGGGGGCAGAGGCGGGAGGAACCGCCCGGTGTGGCAGCGCCCTCTATTGGCTCATAGGGCCAGTAGCAGCCTCGGCAACCTCTCCCGGTTGGCGGCGAAGCGGGCCTCAGGCGCAAAAGTTCTCGCGGCGCCGTCTGGGTTAGAGCTTGCTTGTTCCTCATCGGGCGCTAGGAAGAGAAGGCTGGTTTTGGAAGAAATACTTTAGTCCCGCGTCTTCGGGAATTTTGAACAGCACGTAAGAAAGAACCGCGTCCTACATTTTTTAAAAAAAGGAGATTTGGTCTCTGTTCGTGCAGAGACTGGATAGCCATCTGTCGGAAATGATCTAGGATTTCCTGCTTCAGCAAGGGGACGGACTATTGTTGTTATTGTTGTTTTGTTGTTGTAAGGGACCTTGTAGATCATCTAGTCCTGGGGAGGCAAATTTGGCTCTTTTGTGACTTGTGTACTTCAACTACCAGAATTCCTGAGCTCGCATGCCAGCTCAGGAATTCTGGGAGTTGAAGTCCATATGTCACAGAAGAGCCAACTTTGCCTACCCCGGATTTCTAGTCCAAACCCGCCCCCACGCCCCCCAGCAGAGTCCCTACACCCAGTAAAGGGCTGCAAAAATTTTACTACCACACTGTGAGCATGGCTTATTTTGTGGGTAAGGCTTGCAGGCCATGTGACCAGATGGGAATGACTTGATGATCATGTGACGGGTAGCGTAAAGGTCATGTGACGGGCTTAAAGTTGGCCGTCTTGACATCACTCACATTTAGGATTAGGGTGCCTGGCCTCTCCTCGCCTCAAAGAGATATAATTTCCCTATCTATTTACTATTACTCAACATCCAAAATATACTTTTTAATTCTATGTAGATATGCCATATGTGTACATACATATTACACACAGGCATACAAAAATATACATTATCTACTATATAAACTGTATGTGTACATACACACATGCATGCACAGCTCTTCTAAAATTATACACATTCAACTTCATTTACTGTGATAAGAAAAATATATTCAGAGCCCAGAAGGGGAAAAAAGAAAAAAAAATTAAAACTTTTCTACCAGTTCTGCTTACCTGACCATGCCCGTAGGAACCCATCACTGTCTACACCATTTCAGACAGATGTCCATCCAATCTCCCCTTGAAAGTCTCAAGTTTCCCCTCCCCCCCATGGTTTATAGAATTTATACATGGTATGCTTGTATGTATGATTGGTTCTTTAAATTGGGGTTTTTTAGATTATTTTTAATATTAGATTTGTTTACATTGTCTTTTTATTGTTGTTAGCCGCCCTGAGTCTTCGGAGAGGGGCGGCATACAAATCTAGTAAATAAAATAAATAAAATAAGTGTTGGGGGTCTCACAATCTCTGCAGGAAAGCTGTTCCACTGGTTGATTACTCTCACCATCAGAAAGTTCCTCCTTATTTCCAGGTTGAATCTTTCCTTGGTCAGCTTCCATCTGTTATTGCTTGTCTGGACTTCCAATGCTCTGGAAAACAGCCTGACCTTCTCCTCTCTGTGGCAGCCCCTCAAGTATTGGCACACTGTTATCATGTCACTCCTGGTGGTCCTTTTCACCAGACTGGCCATGCTCACTTCCTGCAACTGCGAATGCTGGTTGGGGAATTCTGGGAGTTGAAGTCCAGATCTCTTCAAGTTGCCACGGTTGGGAAACACTGCTCTAGAGGCTCTACAAGTTCCCTTCCAATGGTGGATTGCTCCTGATGTGGTCCAGTTCAGCGAACTGGTAGTGACAGCAGCAGGAGGTTCCGCCCACCCACCTGGGATGCTTCTGCGCATGTGCAGAAACATCATGCGCTCATGAGCGAACCAGTAGCAATGGGATTTACAACCCACAACTGATCCCTTCCAACACTATTCTGTTCCAAACGCTAAGCCATGATTTATCTCAGTGTGGATAACTGAGCAAGTCTGAGTTCACTTAAGCTTCTAACCATTAAAACAGTTTGCAAGTCACGTTAGCAGAACCACAGACAAGCATTTTCAGTTTCCTAGGTCAGGGGTAGGCAAAATTGGCTCTTCTATGACATGTCGACTTCAACTCCCAGAATTCATGAGCTAGCATGATTGGCTCAGGAATTCTGGGAGTTGAAGTCCACAAGTCATAAAAGAGCCCACTTTGCCTACCCCTGTCCTAGGTAATTGGGAAAAAGTGGGATGAATGATCCCACTGCTAGATAGATTTGTTGAACAACAATATCCCCACATGTTGTCCATAATGGGTCTATATCCACATTGTGTGAGGGGGAGGTAAGCAAGGAGTTATGTCAGAGTTCAACTTGGGCCTAACAGTACTCAACCTCTTCATAAGTGAAATGAGGGAACAGAAAGGATATTCATAAACTTTGTGGATGTCCATAAAGCTGAGGCTGATTGCTAACACTGATGTAAAGAACGTAACAATTGAGTCAATCGTAGTTCAACCCCATGCTCAAGCAGGAGACCCATTTCAGTCAGTGGCTGTCCAGTCTTTTCATCACTTCCGCTGATGAAGTACCCACAATTTCTGAAGACAAATGGTTCCACTGGTTAATTGTTCTCACTTTTGGGAAATTTCAACTTAATTCCAGGTTGCTTCTTTCCTTGGTTAGTTTCCATCCATTGTTTCTTGTTTTGCCTTCTGGTGCTTGGAAAATGAGTCGACCCACTCTTTGCGGCAGCCCGTTAGTTATTGGAACACTGCTATAATGTCAACCCCAGCCCTTCTTTTCTCCAGACTGGTCATACCCAGTTCCTGCATCCGTTCTTCATATGTTTGAGTCTCCATGCCTTTTGAACTGAATTTGAATTGAAGAGGGACTTGATAAACATGAATACTGGGCCTTATTCAGCCAAATGTTCAGTATTAACAAATGTAATGTTCTGTCCTTAAGCAGAGAAAAAACAGATGCACAGGTACACGTTAAACTTCACGGTAGTACTTGCAAGAAGGAACTGGAAGATTAAGAATTGTGCTGCAGTTGCCAAAATGAAGTTTGGGGCTATAGCAACAGCTATATATGCTGCACTGGTCCAAATGTACCTGGAATATTATGTCCAGTTCTGATTGCCACAATCCAAAAAGGACACTAAAACCAGTGCAGAGAAGACAAGCGAGTACAATAAGGGACTTGGATGCTAAATCCTGCAAACAGTAAAGAACGGGACATGTTTAGCTTATGGAAGAGAGAGAAGGTTATAGGGAGACAACTAACATTCCTCCAATACATGAAGGGGTATCACAGAGTAGAGGATATGAATTTATTCTCCACAGCACCTAAGGATAAGAAAAGAACTAATGAGTGAAAGCTTTATAGAGAGAACTCCAAACTATAAATTAATTATGAGAATCCCTTGGGAGAGGTATTAAGGAGTCAGAGAGCCTTATATAAGTTTCCTAAGCCAGATATTACTTCCTCCAATCTTGCCAAATAGAACTGACCTTCTTTAAACCCCTTTACCCACTTGCACAATGTGTTCAAGTATGCGACTTTTGTGTGTTCATAATTACAGTGTTCCCTCGATTTTCGCGGGTTATATTAATTTAAAAATACTTTGCGGTTTCCCCCCCCCCATACCACGTTTTTTCCCACCCGATGACGTCATATGTCATTGCCAAACTTTCATCTGCCTTTAATAAATATTTTTTGAAATAAACTTTAATAAATAAACACGGTGAGTAATAATCTGAATGGTTGCTAAAGGAACGGAAAATTGCAATTTAGGAGTTTAAAGTGTTAAGGGAAGGCTTGTGATACTGTTCATAGCCAAAAATAGTGTATTTACTTCCACATTTCTACTTCGCGGAAATTCGACTTTCGCGGGCGGTCTCAGAACGCATCCCCTGTACTTCAAAGCAGCAATTAGTATTTATGGTATTCAATTTGGACTGTTTATTGGTTTTTGTCTATCAACTCCTGCTGGATTGATATTTAGAAGATAGCTATTGTATTGCTCTTTGTCTAGAGTCCAGCTTCCACTATGCTGCACTTCAATAAATAATATTAAATATATAAATATATAACTTTCATGGATATATCTGTATATCTGTTGTTAATTTTGTGTAAACTTGGCTTTGGCTTCCTTCCCAAGATTAAAGCCATTTTTATTTCGCTTACACACCAGTTTTTTCTTTATTCTTGAACCAAACAAAATGTATAACTTCTGTACTATATTAATCATCAAATTCAGCTGGTTATAATAGTGGTTATTATATTTTTGTTTTAATTCTGTTTTTACTTTCATAACCAACTTTTTAATATTTATCTATTGCCACCTAACAAAACTGGATTATTTCCAATCCTCTATATTTCAAATTATTACAATTTTGAGTCCTGTTTTAATCCAGCTATCATCTCTTTCAATTCTGTTATTCTTATAAAGTATTCATTATATTAAATAGGCGTTGATTGCTTACCTGAACGCCTCTTCTCGTACGGTGAGTGGGTACAGCAGTCACGTGGGTTGCTCCTGTCCAATCCGATGGGACTGAGCCTAGTATTAAAAAAGCCTGCTGGATCCGCCCCTTCCCCAGAATTCGCAAATCCGTAGACTAGGCTCAGTAGTGAAGCTCCATAATGTTCAACTCTCATGTGTTAGAAGAAAGGTAGGAATAGAAGTCATAGAAGACCACACAGAAGGGAGGGAAGTGACTGCTGTACCCACTCACCGTACGAGAAGAGGCGTTCAGGTAAGCAATCAACGCCTATTCTCCGTACTGAAGGAGTGGGTCCAGCAGTCACGTGGGACATACCCAATAGATAGGTCCCTAGGGTGGGATTAGATTGCTATCGTGAGAGATAACGGATTGGAGTACCCTTCTGCCGAAGGCAGCGTCCGCTGAGGCGTAAGAATCGATTTTGTAGTGCCTTATGAAGGAATTTGGCGAGGCCCAAGTGGCTGCTTTGCAGACTTCCTCCAACGGGGCTTGAGTCGCCCAAGCGGCAGATGTGGCAGCACTTCTGGTGGAGTGCGCTGTAATATTCCTTGGAATGGAGAGGGAGGCTGTCTCATAGGCCTTAGAGATGGTCCCTCTGATCCAACGGCCTATTACTGATGAGGATACTTTGGATCCCATGGATCTGGGATGATAGGCCACGAAGAGTGCTTCAGACCTCTGAATGGCTCCTGTGCGTTGAATATAAATTTTTAGCGCTCTAGTAAGATCCAGAGTGTGCCATCTAATTGCCAGGGGGTGCTCCCGTTGGAGACAGAAGGAAGGTAAGACAATATCCTGGGATCTGTGGAACATGGAACTGACCTTGGGTAGAAAGGTGGGGTCCAGTCGCAGAACCACCTTGTCCTGATGGAACTGACAGAGGTCCTGCCTGATAGAGAGGGCTGCCAACTCAGATATGCGTCGGGCGGATGTAATCGCCACCAGGAATGCTACCTTAAAGGATAGGTACCTGAGGGACGCAGATTTCAGGGGTTCGTAGGGTGCCTGAGTAAGGGAATGGAGAACCCGTGGCAAGTCCCAGGAAGGATATCTGTGGATCTTAGCAGGTCTGAGGTTGACCACTCCTCTGAGAAATTCTTGGATTTCCGGAAAGGAGCGGAGGGGCTGCCTGCGAGGCCCCGCCAAGACAGAAGAGATGGCTGCCAGGTGGCGACGGATGGTGCTGGTAGAGAGGCCTTGGTGGAAACCTTTCATGAGGAAGGAGATTATCCTGTGAATGGGAAGACACAGGGGAGATAAGCCCTCCTGCGAGCACCACTGATGGAATTTGGACCAAGTATGGTCGTATATCCGGTTGGTAGACCCTCTTCTAGACTTCAGGATGATTTCCACTGTGTCTGGGTCGTACCCTCGCAGGTCTAGGTCTCTCCGGATAATAGCCAGGCGGTGAGGTGGAACCACTCCGGATCCGGGTGGAAGGAGGCCCCCTGCCGCAACATATCCTCCGAAACGGGGAGTCGCCAGGGGTCCTGGACGGACAGCTGTTGGAGGTCCGCGAACCAGGGCCTGCGAGGCCAGTGAGGGGCGATCAGAATTACTCGAGCCCTCTCTAGGATGATCTTGTGAACCACGTCTGGCAGAATTGGAATTGGAGGGAAGGCATACAGAAGACCTGGAGGCCAAGGGATCCTGAGAGCATTGATTGCCTCTGCTCCCGGGGATGCAAACCTGGAGATGAAGCGAGGGAGCTGGGCGTTGGCTTTGGTCGCAAACAGATCCAGCACTGGATGGCCGAACCTGAGGCAGATTCGGTGGAACAGTGCTTGATGGAGATTCCACTCTCCTGGATCTATGGTTGCTCGCGATAGCCAGTCCGCTTGGACGTTGAGGCTCCCCGAGATGTGATCGGCTAGGAGCGACGAGATGTTTCTCCGCCCAAAGGCCTAACTTTAGGGCCTCCCTCATGAGGGCCTTGGATCTTGTGCCTCCCTGTCTGCAAATGTGGCTTTTGGTGGCTATGTTGTCGGTAAGAATCAGAACATTCTGGTTGGAGATGTGAGGTTTGAATTGCTTTAGAGCTAGAGACACGGCTCTTAATTCTAGCCAATTGATGGGCCTGGAAGCCTCCTCCGGTGACCACGTGCCCTGGGCTAGAAGACCCTGGGCATGGGCTCCCCAGCCCGAGAGGCTGGCATCTGTGGTGACAACAAACTGGTCTGGGCACCGGAAGGGAAATCCCTTGTCTAGGGCTGGAGAAGTCCACCACTTGAGGGATCTGCGAACTGTCGGTGGAATGGCGATGCGACGAGTCGAGTTGCTGTGGCCCAATCTCTGGAATGGTAACAGAAGCCACTGTAGTTCCCTGGCGTGAAGGCGGGCCCAGGGGACAATGCCAATACAAGACACCATCTTTCCCAGTAGGGAGGATAGGGTGACGATGGAGGCAGATTGCAGGGATAGGATACGAGTGATGAGATCCAACATGCTGCGTTTTCTCTCAAGAGAGAGGAAAACCTGGGATATCTCAGAATTAATGACAGTTCCCAGATGTAGAATGGAAGTAGATGGCTTAAGGTGGCTCTTTTTGAAATTTATAGAGAAACCATGGTTCTGTAGAACTGACATGGTGGAGGAGAGATCTGCAGCCACTCCATTTTTTGAATTCCCATGAATTAAAATGTCATCTAAATAACATAAAATATGAATGGGCGTGGCCCGGATATGAGCCGCCAGGGATCCCAAGAGCTTAGTGAAGACTCTGGGAGCTGAGGAGAGCCCAAATGGCATAGCCCTATACTGAAAATGCCTGCCTTGAAAAGCAAAACGCAGACATTTTCTATGGCCTTTGGCAATGGGGATATGGAGGTAGGCTTCCGTAAGGTCCAGGGAGACCATAAAATCCCCCGGATGCAGGGCGGCTAAGATGGAGGATAAGGAATGCATTTTGAATTTCCTATATTTTATGAATTGGTTCAATTTTTTTAGATCTAAAATGGCTCTCCAACCTCCAGAGGTCTTAGGGACCACGAAGAGGATGGAGTAGAAGCCCAAGCCTCTCTGGAGAGAGGGGACCAGCTGGATAGCTTTAATAGCTAACAAATGAGAAATAGCCTCCTCCATTCGGATACGAGATGTAGAGGAGCTGGGAGAAGGACAAGAAATAAAACGGTTAGGGGGAGGAGAAATGAACTCTAAACGGAGACCCCTTTCCACAGTATCAATGACCCAGGGGTCCTTACAAGAACGGTGCCAGGCGGAGGAGAAACAGGCCAGGCGACCGCCTATGGGAAAAGAGGGAGACTCACCATCTGGATTTTTTGGAGGCTCTGGTAGAGGAGGATCCCCTCTGGTAGCGGGAACCTCTGCCCCTGGAGTTTCTAGATTGGGATCGAAATCGAGGGGAATACTGACCTGGATTCCTTTGAAAGGCGAAACCTTGATCCTGTTGACGCCCTGTGCGCCGAAAGGACTGCGGTTTAGAGGCCTTCTTGGTGGTAGGTCCTAAGACCTTTTTCTTGTCCGTGGTCTCTGTGAGAGGGTCCAGAAGGTCTCCGAAGAGGAGATTGCGTTTCAGAGGACCCATGGCTAACTGCCACTTCTGCCTTACTCCCGCCTGCCAAGGGCGGAGCCATAGAAGTCTTCTGGCCGTTGTGGAGGCCGCTACTGACCTGGCTGCAAATCTGGAAGATTGGAGAGTAGCATCCGCTACATATTGGGCAGCTGCGAAGATTTTGTTGAAATCTTGTTGGCCTCATAGATCATCTGGAGGTAGATGTTGTTGGAGCTGACGAAGCCACAAGAGCATGGCTCTGGAAAAGAAGGATGCTGCTGCAGCACTTTTAATGGCCCATGAGTCAGCGAAGAAACCTCTTTTGAGCTTTTGCTCAAGACGCTTGTCTTCTGGACGGAGGACCTCCTCTGCTTCGCCAGGCATGGCAGCAGCCGAGTGAAGAGTCTTCACCGGATCATCTGGCCTGGGACAGGCTAGGAGTTCCTCATAGGAGGGAGAGAGCTTGTAAAGCTTCTTGTCCTTGGAAGTGGGAGTGAAGCCAGAGGTTGGGTGGTCCCACTGTTTGAGCAAGGCGTCCTTAAACAATTTGGGCATAGGAATTACCTCATTGTCTTCCTGTTCTTCCATGAAATAAGGAAGATTTTCCTCCGGAGGGTCTGTGGAAGGAGTAGCCTGCTTTTCGTGCGCGGCTAGCCCCGTGGATACTCTTGCCTTAAGAAGGAGAGATTTGAAGAGTTGAGGTGGAAAGATGGCAGCTGGGGCTGGAATCTTAATTTGAGAGTCCTCATCTTCCGACAGACGCTGAAAGGGGTCATCATCCTCTTCTGCATCCACGTCCTCATTCTCTTCCTGAGAGGAATCAGAGTCCTCCATGACTGGGGCTCTGTAGGAAGGAGAAGAACTCACGGGACAGGAGGAACGTGGAGGGGGATGAGACAAGGAAGGAACATTGATGGCCGAGAGTTTAGCATCAATGGTTTTAGTCAAAACAGACAAGATAGACTGAAACTCCGGAGGCAAGGAAGAAATATCAGCCGGAAAAATAGGAGGATCCCTGAAGGCCTGAGAAGGTTCTGGCTGGGAGGAATCCTCAGTAATATCTGGCTCCTCTGGACCTAAGCCCCATTGGTTAGGTTGGGGTGGATTTAGGTTTGGCTCATCCAGGGATAGCACAGGAACCCCAGAGAGAGGCAGGTTAGAGGCCTCTGGGGGGGGTTGGATTCATATGCACTTGGGCCTGCACCTTTAAACGTTTGGCTGATTTATCATGTATTTTTTGCAGGGCTAGGTCCCTTCTCTTCTCAGCCCTGGTGGACTTAGCCAAGGAATGGGCCCCTGAAGAAGAGGAGGAAGAGGCCTGGGGGATATTAGTAGATTCATCACCAGTAGGCCTAACCTCTCTGGGACCTTTAGTAGTGCCTCTCTTGGGAAAAGAAGCCATAGTCTGAACAAATTACAGAAGACGAGGCTTGAGCCAAGAAATTTAGGGGGGAGAAGAATTTAATGAGCTTCCCAAGAGGAGAGGTGACCCTGCTCCTAGGCCAAGGAGCGGCTGCGACTTAGGGGCAATCCGGACAATGCCAAGAGTTCGTGTCCCTAAATGCAGCGTGGCAGGCCTCACAAAACTTAACTTAAGTAAACCAAGGCACACTGGTTGGAGGCCACTTCCGTGGAGAATAGACCTGAGGGACTCACAGCTACTCCAGGGTCAAGCGGCGGACTGGAAGCACTGATGGCTGACCAAGAAGGGCAAAACCGAAAGTGCGAAGTTACTGGGCGCGAGGGCCTTCGCGCCAAAAAACCCGCTCCGTTTAATTTGCAATCGGAGGGAACTAAGTCCGGGAGACAATCAAGTCCCACACCGCAGGAGGTAAATAGCCCTTAAATCGTTATGTAAACAGTGGCTTGCCCCGGCAGGACCTCCAGGCCGAGAGGAATAAGGTTAAATTCCAGGCCGGCCGCAGCGACAGGACGGAGGGAAAATAAACCGTGAATGGCTGTGCCGCTCACTTCTCCCCCAAACTCGAAGCCCGGTAGGGCTGAGTAGAATCCACTGCCGGCAAGCTTTAATAATAGAATAATCTTACTGTTTTAGAAGAGAAAGATCGAAGGGAAGGTGTTTTGAGAGGAATGAGTGTTCGCACGACCGCTGGATAGCGGGACTGAGCGAATTCTGGGGAAGGGGCGGATCCAGCAGGCTTTTTTAATACTAGGCTCAGTCCCATCGGATTGGACAGGAGCAACCCACGTGACTGCTGGACCCACTCCTTCAGTACGGAGAATGGGTATGCGTCGTATTCCCTTCCCTATTCTTAACCACCATTCCTTCAGACTCTGAAGAGATCCCCCTAGTTACAGCCGTCAAATGTTGGTGTAATCTTAGATGTGAGTCTAGGACACCCAAATTGCGAACTCACTCGGGGGGCAATTTCTCTCTCCCCCCCCCCCAAATCAAGGGTGGACAGTCGATATAGTCTTTCAGAGGCAATACCCACAGCCACTTGGCCTTGTCAGGGTTAGGTCTAACCTCACATCCAGACCCTCACAGCCTCCAGTCACTAGTTCATCATATTCACTGCTTCACTGAACTGACACGGGGTGGAGATATATAACTGGGTGTTATCAGCATATTGCTGATACCTCACCCCACATCGTCGCATGATCTCACCCAATGGTTTCATGTAAATGTTAAAATAGGAAAGGAGAGAGGACCAAATCCTGAGACACCACACAAAAGGATCTAGGGTTGACCTCTGTTCTCCTACCAATACCTACTAACACATACTAAAATCAGTTATCAGAAATAAATTGCCATTCTTTATTTCCAACCTCTCATTATTTATCTTATATTAACTATTTGATTCCATTTATTTATATTTTCTGAAAAATACCCATTCACTTAGCACTCATTTGACAATTGGCATTGGCATCTAATTCTTGCTTTTGTAAGATTTTATGAAATAATTTCTTGCATAATGACTTGGTGCAATTTGCATATTCCCTCCCTCTCTTCTCCAGCATTTTCAAATCTCTAGGCCACATATTTCTCCATATCTGTTGGCACAGAGCTGCTAAGCCTCTAAAGTGCCCGTTCTTCTGCAGTTTTAAACAGTTCAGTTGCTTTAGTGCTTTCCTATTTAAAATGTACATTTTTACATATTATCTTACAATGGCTTAAAATATATTTAAATTTATATGACACAGCCAACATTATTTATTCTACTTGTTTTAAACAATTGTTCCTAAATAAATGTCATTCATCCACAGATTTTCTGGCTTTTTATAATTCTGTTTGTATAGAATTTCATACAGTATTTTCTTTCATCTTTATTGGAGCATTGCCATGATTATGCAAAGGTGGCTGGGGAATTCTGGGGGCTGGAGCCTGCCAGGCTTAAAGTCGCCATGAACATTTAAATATGTTAAAGGGTTAAATAAGGTCCAGGAGGGAAGTGTTTTTTATAGGAAAGTGAACACAAGAACAAAGGGACACAATCTGAAGTTAGTTGGGGGAAGATCAAAAGCAACGTGAGAAAATATTATTTTCCTGAAAGAGTAGTAGATCCTTGGAACAAACTTCCGGCAGACATGGTTGGTAAATCCACAATAACTGAATTTAAACATGCCTGGGATAAACATATATCCATCCTAAGATAAAATACAGGAAATAGCATAAGGGCAGACTAGATGGACCATGAGGTCTTTTTCTGCCATCAGTCTTCTATGTTTCTATGTTGAGCATATTTGGGCAACCACCCTGCTCTGACTATCCAGAGTGGTTCCCAAGAATCAGTCTATTCACCAGTCCTTCAATATTTGCTGTGGTTGTCAGCTCTGCTTTCACAGAGACATCTTTAGTCCACCATGCTTCCCCAAAATCAACAATTTCACATTTCCATTAGTTTATACTTTTCACGTTTCAAATGCATTTGTTCTTATAAAGTAAGATTACATACAGCCCTAAGTTAATGACAGTAATTGAGACCAAAATTTCTGTCATTAAGCAATTTTGTTGTGAAGCACATCATCACATGGCCATGTTGCTTAGCAACAATAATTCTGGCACTGCTCCTACCAGCTTCTACTGACTTTGCCACATCAAGTATTAATCCCGAAGGAAGAAGTTTATGAAAGGCTTTCTCCGATTTACAAGATATTTATGCGGATGCTCATGTATACATTTAAAGCACACTGGGTATGTTTTCAAATTGTTTAATTTTAACAGTGCATATATTTGCCTTGAAGTACAGAAATTTTCTGTATAGCTGAAGAAAGCAAGTGTAAGTTACTGAAATATTTACTATTAAGAACCCATCTTGTATACTGATCATCAGTTGTCATTCCACCCAATGTAACAAGTATCAAGATGCAACAAGATGCAAAATCACTTGCACCTCAAATTGTGCAAACTATTTTCTGGCCCACAGACTAAGGAGCAGAAAGTTTAATTTAGTCTTTTTCTCCTATCCCATTCACAACTAGCAGTACTATTCTAAACTCTGTATTGGAAGGAAGCCTTCAAGATTGTTCTAGATTGTTCTCGAATAGTGCTGAACCTTTTGGCTCGCATGCCAAAAGGGTGTGTGTGTGTGTGTACCCACACCCATTCCCCCTCCCCCCATGCATGAGCATCCCTCCCTCACTGCCCCTTGCACATGTGTACACACATCCCATCCCACACGTGCGCACAGGCCTCACTGAAGCCTGGGACGGTGAAAAAATGGCAAAATGAATAAACCGGAAGTTCAGAAAAAAAGGACTTCCAATTTGCCCGTTGTGCTGTTTTTCGCATTCCGGGGCTTCAACGAAGTTTCCCTGAAGCCTTTGGAGGGCAAGACGGCCTTCTACAAGGCTGATAATTAGTTGGCCAGCACACGTATGCGCGCTTGAGTTGACATAGGGCAACGCCTCATATGCCCTCCGATATGGCTCCATGTGCCACCACTGTTATAAAACAATGATCAGAGTGGTTAAGTGTAGGGTGAGGGAATACCCTAGACCAAGGATAGACAAAGTTGGCTTTTCTATGGCAGGTGGACTTCAACTCCCAGAATTCCTGAGTTAGCATGATTGGCTCAGTAATTCTGGGAGTTGAAGTCCACAGGTCATAGAAGAGCCAATTTTGCCTACGCCTGCCCTAGACCAGTGATGGCGAACCTATGGCATGGGGGCCACAGGTGGCACTCGGAGCCATATCTGCTGGCACGCTAGCCATTGCCTTACTCAGCTCCAACATGCATGTGTGTGCCAGCCAGCTGATTTTTGGCTTGCACAGAGGCTCTAGGAGGACATTTTTGGGTTCCAGGGGGATAGGGGAGGGCATTTTTACCCTCCCCGAGCTCGAGGGATGCCTTTGGAGCCTGTCGAGGGTGAAACAAGCTTACTGGGAAACAAGCCATTTCCAGCCTCCAGAGGGTCTCCATGGGGATGGGGGAAGCTGTTTTCGCCCTCCCCAGGCATTGAATTTTGGGCATGGGCACTTGTGCATGTGCAATGGCATGCACACATTTATTTATTTATTTATTAGATTTGTATGCCACCCCTCTTCGCAGACTCGGGGCGGCACATGCTCTTTTGGCACTCAAAGAAAAAAAGGTTCGCCATCACTGCCCTAGACATTATCATTTCACTGATAAAAACACACTAAGTATGAGAACAAGTTAGGAATTAAGTGTTAATAGAATGCCTATACAAGTTGGAAAGGTATGGAAAGAATCACCTACCATGAGAAATATACCACCATAAATTATTACTATTTTAATGGAATAATCCTAGTTTCAGCGCACAAAATATGAGAAACCAAATATCGAAATTTTATTTTAACAACAAACATGAAAAATTATTTGGGAAATACTACAACGCCGTTGTCCAATATTTATGGTTCCCCCCTCCCCTGGCTTTATCTCCCTCCCAATTATTTTAAAAACAGTTGATAATTTGGGCAATGCAACTTCCACATCTTATCAGAAAGGCATACATCTTTAAAAAGAAAAAGGAGCAGTATGTCCAATTCCACTTTATCTGTCTGGGCGAGCCATTCCTGGTCTGGCTGGTACCATCATGGGTCTGGATGGAGGTCTCATCATTGGTGGCCCTGGCATCATTGGCATATGTCCTCCCATAGGCGGCCTCATTCCTGGACCTATGAAAGCAAAGAAAACACGAACCACTAATTTATAGGCTAATATGTCACAATGCTTATCAAGTTGTGATGAAAAGGATCTTCCTATTTGTGTGGAGCATTTTCTATATTTTCTTAACATTTTGCAACACAAAAGCAAATTCCAAGAAGATTTTATAGGCGGTTTCCTAAATCTTATCAGAACCAACATACTGTTTCATATTCTTGCAGAAGGATGCATATTTATCTGCTCATTCAACGACTATTCATGTCTGTGGCCACTTGTATTCTATTGTGCACTATTCTTAAGTTCTTCAAGAGATTTTTCAGTGCAAATATAGAGCCCTTCATAGGAAAGTAGAAAGAAAGCAATGTTGTATGAATGGAACTCTTTTTAACAGAGGCGATATGTGGGACCAAAGTAATAGACATGTATTACATATCATTTATTTAAATTATGGTAATATATTATTTAAAAAAATAAACAGCAAAAACCTAATTACTTTGATCTTATAAATGGACTAAGGGACCAGATAAAATTGGAATAGTAAAACTTGTACAATAAGATATTAGAATTAATTTTAAAGAATAAACAACTTTTTGTGGGAAATAATTCTTTTAATTTTTATAAAACATAATGATAGACAATTTCAGGATTTCAAAAACGACACTAGAGAGAACTACAGTTCTTAGAAGAAGAATTTATTATCATATAATATGATGTTAAGCACTGATGTTAAACAAAAACACTGAAGATTTTTTTTTAATGGTATCAGAAAATAGTAGCTACAATATCTATGTCAATAGTGATGTCTGTTTCTATGGATAGACTATGCCCAAAAAGTGTTATTGAGGAAATGACAGAACCAATTTTATCTGACAAAACAGAGAAGGTAGCAAAAATAGATTTACAACTGACAGGCCAAAAAAAGGATGTTTCACTGGATCTACAAAAAAAATTAGCTGAGGTTTTAAAATTTAAAAAGGAAACACAAATGACAAAGTGGCCTAGATAATTTTTCCCACTGAATTTACAAAATGTGAAAGCCTTGAAGAATGGGACTAAGAAATAAAGAGAAATCATATCCACAATATGCCATATTTGAATGAACTAAAGATTAAAACTATTAGAAGTGTTGATTTATTTAAAAGAGAAGGGAGGGAGGGAGGAATATCATAGTTTTAGCCTATATTTCCTTCCTTCTGTAAACCTACATACATTATATATTTGATCAGTGAGAGAAGCTAATAAAGTAACTCCAAAGTAAAGAGGTCTGGAAATTCTAGAGAAGAAATACTGTGAGTTTCCCTGTACGATAACGATAAGAACTAATCTTTATTTCTAAACTTTCTAAGTCATCCTTCTACAATGATACTGGCGCAGACTTGTTTCTTTCATAAAATTTCTTGTGGCAATCCCCAATATATCACTTCTAAAGATGTTTTTCTTGCTATGGCACAGTCCAAATCCTGATCCTTGGTAGAGGTCAGTAGCCACTAGCTGTTCCAGAAAAAGGATATAATGTACAGCAGCTAGTCTTTTACTATATACATTTTCAGAATAGGAAGATGTAAGCATTTATTCAATATAACCTACCAGGTCCAACTGGCATCATTCCTGGAGGAGGTGGTCCCATCATTGGCATCATTGGTGGTCCACCCATATGAGGTGCTGGCATCATACCAGGCCGTGGAGGACCAGCTAAAGTATAACAAAAAACAAATGTCAATCAGTTTTATATCAATTCAGTATCTCATAATGAAAAAAACATTTTAGTTATGTTAAAATTTATGTGCAAGTGTAAAATTTATATGCAAGTGCCTATTGGATCATAACTTATTAGAAATAGCAGCAGTATCCTTTAAAATGAATAATAAACTAATATTAAAATAAAATAATGTTGTGAGCCGCTCCGAGTATCCGGAGAGGGGCGGCATACAAATCTAATAAATTACAGTGTTCCCTCAATTTCCGCGGGGGGATGCGTTCCGAGACCGCCCGCGAAAGTCAAATTTCCGCGAAGTAGAGATGCGGAAGTAAATACACCATTTTTGGCTATGGACAGTATCACAAGCCTTCCCTTAACACTGTTCTGTTTAAGAAAAGTAACAAATCTTATGTTCCCGGGTCACCCTGACCCGGACCGAAAACTCTTCATTTGCAGTGCTTATGTTTGGTCTTTTTGAAAGCTTTTTTCACTTGGAAAGTAGTCTGAACATTTCTGCACACAATGATATGAAAATTGAAATGAAAAAAGTAAATCTTATTGGTTTATTTTGCGGATATAATGCACGCCCCCCCTGTTTTTGTGAAATTTTTTTCAATTTATGGATAGTTTTGCTTGCAAAATGCATTCTATTTTACTAAAGTTGGTATGGGATTGGTAGCTTGAACATTTCTGAACATAATGATATGAAAATTGAACTGGAAAAATTGATGCATATTGGTTTATTTTGTTGATGAAATGCACGCCCCCCCCGTTTTTTTTAAATAGTCTTCACTTTATGGATAGTTTTGCTAGCAAAATACATTCTATTTTACTAAAGTTGGTGTGGGATTGGTAGCTTGAACATTTCTGAACATAATGATATGAAAATTGAACTGGAAAAATTGATGCATATTGGTTTATTTTGCACATAAAGTATGCCTCAATTATTTCAATTTATATAAAAATTATGCTGTTAATTTCAAACTTACATACTTTTTTTTAGTAAAATGGATTTGTTTCATAAAATTAGTTCTCTGGCTACAATGTGGTTGATTTTCAAAAGGATATTCCAAATATTTCTAGACAAATATGTATAAACAGTGACAATAATGGCACACAGCAAGGCCGAGGGGGGGTGGCCCTTTTGTGGCAAAAATAAACCAATAAGAACCATTTTTTTCAGTTCATTTATATTTTTCTTATATTCAGAAATGTTCAATTTAGTATATCAAACCTTTTGGGGGAAAATTCCTTAGGGATTTGTAGCCTTAAAAAATAGAAATTGACACGAAATTTAAAAAGGATGGGGGGAGGGGCTTTTTGATCAAAATAAAAATATAAGTCTCAATTTTTCCAGTTCAATTTTCATATCATTATGTTCATAAATGTTCAAACTAGTTTTCCAGTTGAAAAAGTTTTCAAAAAGATCAAATTCAAGTACCTAAAAAAATTATTTTTGGTCCGGTCACATACGAACAGAAACAGATTCAAAGTTATGATTTTTTTTTGCCCAGAAAACAATTAGCCACCACCCCAAAAATATTTTTTGATGATCAGCATTGTTAAATTGAGTAAATGAATGCCTAAGATTTTAAAGAATATTTCGGATTTGGAGCATAAAAAAATAAAAAGTGAAAATGGTTGCAAGCAGCCAAGGGGGGGGGGAGGCCTTATTTCTGATGTTAAAAAACCAATAAGAATCATTTTTTTCAGTTCCTTTATATTTTTCTTATATTCAGAAATGTTCAAGCTACCAATCCCACACCAACTTTAGTAAAATAGAATGCATTTTGCAAGCAAAACTATCCATAAATTGAAAAAAATTTCACAAAAACGGGGGGGGGGCATGCATTATATCCGCAAAATAAACCAATAAGATTTACTTTTTTCATTTCAATTTTCATATCATTGTGTGCAGAAATGTTCAGACTACTTTCCAAGTGAAAAAAGCTTTCAAAAAGACCAAACATAAGCACTGCAAATGAAGAGTTTTCGGTCCGGGTCAGGGTGACCCGGGAACATAAGATTTGTAACTTTTTTTGCCCAGCAAAAACTAAGCCCCCCACCCCCCCAAAAAAATTCTCATAGAGAGAACCCCTGAAATGATGAACCAGCATGAAATTTCAAGTTTCAGATATGCAGGGAAAATTTTTTACAGGGACTCAAACTTGGCTTCGGGTCACATACGACCCGAACAGAACAGCAGGGTTAAACCCCTAAATTACCATTTCCCATTCCCTTAACAACCATTTACTCACCATTATTACTGGTACTCCCCATTGATTAAGGCACTTAGTGATCCTGATATTTATAAACATAATTATTTATTAACAATAATAATTTTTTTTGTTATTTATTTGCAAAAATTATTAGTTTGGTGATGAAGTATGATGTCATCGGATGGGAAAAACCGTGGTATAGGGAAAAAAACCGCGAAGTATTTTTTAATTAATATTTTTTGAAAAACCGTGGTATAGGCTATTCACGAAGTTCGAACCCGTGAAAATCGAGGGAACGCTGTATTATTAAATTATTATATAATATAGTATTCTCTCTTAGATTTCTATATACTAGATTTATCAGAAATAGGGTAACAATATTCATACATACGGATATTAGGCGGTGGTGGTATCATTGCTCCCCCAGGAGGTGGAGCAGAGAACGGGGTAGGTGGGATTTTGCCTTGCTGAAATGCAGCCGCTATATTAATGGGAAAAATCAGAAAGATATAAATATTAACAGACTACTGAAAAAATATTTTCCCAATTGTTGTACAACATATACAGTGCAATTCTGTAAAGTTTCAAATAATCCACCTTATTATGGTATACAATTGTCTGGATTTCTTATTGAAAATATTTAATTTCAAAATCAAATTCTATCAATTTCATCAATTTTAAATATTTTCAAGTATAAAAATAAGAGATTACCACCTAATATACAAACACTTTTTCCAAGCTTCCACTTTTTCCACAATTTGCACACTGATACAAATTCTGTGAGAATTATTCCCAGCTACAGTATTTTTCATGGGGATATGATGCACAGGGGTAAAAGACGCACCTTAGTTTGGGGGGAAGAAAACAAGGGAAAAAAGCCTCTGCCTCCCAGCAATTTGCCAAATAACAAACAGCACAGCAGATATACACTGTTTACTGTGTATTTCTTTGCATGCGTGCCTGGCTTTTTGGAAGTATACATTATTCTCTATTATTTAAAAGAAGATACAATAGCACTGGGCCTCTTCAGATCAAGCATTTATTTTAAAAAGCTTCTTCATTTTGTCAAGTTGTCTAGAACAATAATAAAAGTCTATTAAAAATAAGTCTAATAATTTGAACATTCTATAGACATTTATAGTTATATCTCCTTACATCCAGATTCAGCAACTGATTAGCACAAGAAAATAAAATCCTGCCTCTGCCTCTTGCCTGTTTCCAGCTAAAGCTGCACTTTAGTTTCACTTTCATTTTAGCATGTGTCTTGCTTTGCAGCCTCAAGTCAGCTTAGGGCCAGTAAGATGATGCTGAGTTGCTTGGCTTAACAGGCTCTGTTCTGTTTGCTGCAAGGTAGTAAATTGTTGGGAGGCAGAGGCCAAAGGGAGAGGGTGGCTGGGTCTACATTCGTTATATAAGACACACCCAAGTTTCCCCCTCTTTTGGGGGGGATAAAAGGTGTGTCTTATACTCTGAAAAATACAGTGAGTCTGAAATCCTAATTATAATTACTAGCAAGTTGCAGTGAATTCATTGGGATCAACTTCCATGTAGAATGTTCATGAAGAACCTGAAAGCAGCGACTGACTAAAATAGAATTGCTTTTCAAAACTTCAAACAAGGTATCAATGTGTTCAGAAAATATCAAATAAAAATAATTTCCTATTTCTAATTTCTACAAATAACCATACCAGTTCTATACAAAGATATTGAATATTTCTCATGAAATACTGACTGTATCAAGAGTTTTCCTTTAGGATTTTAGAACATGAATTCAATATTTTCCACTAAAATAAAGCAGTTATTTCTACCCAGCTATAAACTTTTAGAATCCATTCCTAATACAGGAAGCTGAGGAAGATATGGATTTTCTATAGACATCAATCATAAGGTAAAGAAATCATGTAGAACATGACTTCTGAAATTCTTTCCAAACCCCTTAATGTTCTGGATTACATGACCAATAAGGAGAGGTTCTAATGGTGGAGGTGACAAGAATCCATATCACTACTAAATCCTTTTATCATGGGGATGCAATGAGAGTCCATTGCAGTTGGGTGGCAAATTGCTGACTACAAGAACCAGGAGCACTACTCAAATGACCCTGAGGACACAGATAAACTTCCAAGCGCTTTGGCTAAAAGGATGCAAAGGACTAGCTGTCTGCAAGGAATATAAATCATTGCATTCCCCACTATCCTGTCAGAGCTGAAGAAGCAAAACATCTTCAAAGAAAAAAGAAAGTCCAGTTGCCTCCTGAAAAAACATTTTTGGGACAACCATGACCTGGATTATTGAGAATCTCTGCAGACTTATGGCAAATAAAGGTTAAATAAATAACTATACAGTATTTAGATTCAGTCTGTTTTCAAAATGTAGATATCTTTTGCCAGTTCTCAGCACTTAATTTGGACTTATTCCTTATAGACTAAATCTTTGTCTACCATACGTTGTCCACCATTTTATGAACAGTTACTCTGCTGTCAAACACAATCCTAAATATCTTTATATAATTTCATTCCAACATTTTATGAGATTAGAATAAAATAGCGTCTGTACTTCATACCAGAACATCAGAACTAAGAAATACAACACTATTTGAGATAAAACTTACTTGTTTTATCTATCAGGCTCTGTGCTTGTTCTTCCATCCATTTTTGATAGTAATCTTTCACATTCTCTTTATGTTTCCTGCCACTGCAATGAGTTTTCCTCACAGATGGCTGCAAGAAAAGAACACCCCATTACTCTCCAAGCACTCATCATACTTACAAACCCCCAAATTATCTCCAATGCATATGTATCTGGTCATAAAAATAGCTTCCCAATAAATTCTCATAGCCTTTAGAATTTACATTTATGTTACACACGTTCATTTCTCTCTCATGGCTTTAATTATAACTGCAATTAAACACATATTTAAACAGATGCAGCCTGAGTATCTAAACACATTCATTCTCATTAAAACTGATAATAATCAGTTCAAAACTTTAATTCTTAAATAAGGAATATAATCAGAACTAATAATTGAATGGAAAACTACTTTTAAATTTCTGATCATAACAGTGTGAAAATTTCTACTTACAGAGTCATGGGTGAGATAAGTATCACAGTAATCACAATAAAATCTGAAAGACAAAACAAATATTCATAGGAAGTAGGAATAATTTGCTACTAAGTTCTTTAATACGTGTTAGAAAAAGGTTAATATATTTCAGTAAGCCAACCTATAGTAAAGCCAATTTTGCTTTTGTAGTAAAAGCTTATTTTTCTTCAAAAATCTTAAATGTTCAGTTGCATTTACTTCAAATATACACTGCTCAAAAAAATAAAGGGAACACTTAAACAACACAATGTAACTCCAAGTAAATCAAACTTCTGTGAAATCAAACTGTCCACTTAAGAAGCAACACTGATTGACCATCTATTTCACATGCTTTTCACATTCAACTTTGTACTGAACAAAGTATTCAATGAGAATATTTCATTCATTCAGATCTAGGATGTGTTATTTGAGTGTTCCCTTTATTTTTTTGAGTAGTATATTACTAAAGCTATACTGTATCTGTATCCATCAATTTTCTGTAATAGTTTAACATTCCTAGCAACAAAATTAGGAGAAAAAATGTGTCTCTCCTGTTTGTATATAAATGTTTACCTAGCAATCTTAGACCCAACTCCTGATTCTGGAAACATCAATCACACACAATTCATTTCAGCAAATAGCCAAAATGTATTTAATGTACTTGGCAGTCAAGGAAATTTATATTCCTGGAAATGTATTTCAAAGAAGGGGAGAAACTTCAACCGCAAATACTGGAGGAAAACCTAAAGCGATGTTCAAATAGAAATCCATTTAGCCAAGCTAATAAGAGACGCTTATTCGTATTGCAGAATCTTCTTTTTCAGAACACATTCCCCCACCCAGCCGTCCTGCATTTCCATCTGTGATCCACCCAGTTCACTCACTTCGGCATGTTGACTCCAGGCGATGCGGTTCCGATTCCCGCAAACGTTTATGGGAAATGACGTTTTTGTTGCGCGACTTGGTTTTTTTTAATACAAACATTAACAGCACTTCCGGTAAGCGTTCAACATTGTCGGTAAAACTGTCGGACTAGAGGAAGAGCTTCTTCCGTGTCAAAGACTTTGCCGCAGGTGGAAAGTCCTCATCGATTGCGGAGGCTTCTGCTTCGTACTCCAGTTTTCAATTTTTCACGTTCAATTTTCTTCAGTATTCGTAATCAGTAAATCATTAATTCGAGCATTATGTAAGAATTGCAGTTCAATCATTTTGGAGTACAGCTGGTTATAGTTCACAATATAGAGCAGTGTTTCCCAACCTTGGTAACTTTAAGATATTTGAACTTCACCTCCCAGAATTCCCCAGCCAGCGAATGATGTAAATAATTTCCTAATTATAGAAATAACAGCTCTTGCTCTTTTTTGCCTACCACTATTGTTTAAAGGTTTTTGCCAGTGATAGACATATTGATTGGTGCAATAACCTAATCGTGATTTCAGTGTGGAAACATAAATTTTCAATTTTTAACAGATTAACACAGTTGGAAGGGACCTTGTAGGTCATCTAGTCCAGTGTTTCCCAACCTTGGCAACTTGAAGATATTTGGACTTCAACTCCCAGAATTCCCCAGCCAAGTTGCCAAGGTTGGGAGACACTGATCGAGTCCAACCTCCACCCAGGCAGGAGTGGACTGTATTGTGGGTTTTATAATGGGTTTTTTAATAGTTTGGTATTCATATTTGACTTATTATATTGTTATTATTTATATACATTGTTATATTATTATTAATAATAATAATAATAATAATAATTTATTAGATTTGTATGCCTCCCCTCTCCGAGGACTCACAACAAAAATACACAATATACAAATCTAATGTTAAAAAACAATTTAAAACCCTTATTATAAAAAATAATCACACAACCTAACAAGCCATAGGTAGCTAAGGGTGTTTCAGTTTCCCCATGCCTGGTGACTTAGGTGGGTGTTCAAGAGCTTTCAAAAAGCAAGGAGGGTGGGGACAATCCTAATCTCTGGGGGGAGTTGATTCCAGAGGGCCCGGGCCGCCACAGAGAAGGCTCTTCCCCTGGGTCCCGCCAGATGGCATTGTTTAGTCGACGGGACCCAGAGAAGGCCAATTCTGTGGGACCTAATCGGTCACTGTTGTAAGCCGCCCTGAATCCCAAGGGACTGGGCGGCATAGAAGTTGAAATAAATAAATACACAATTTCTGACAGATGACAGTCCAGTCTCTTCTTGAAATTTTCCAGTGATGAAGCTCCCACAACTTCAGAAGGCAAGTTGTTCCAATGGCTGATCGCTCTCATTGTCAGAAAAAATCTCCTTATTTCTAGGTTGAATCTCTTCCTGATCACTCTCCATCCAGTATTTCTTGTCTGGCCTTCAGGTGGCAGACAAGAAATATTGGAAAATAGCTAACTGTAATTTGTTGATTGATGGGCTTAACTGTAACCTATATAGTGAGTAAACATGTGAGACAGCTGAAATAAGCAGATGTAATCAATCAACTCACTGGTAGATAAAAAAGGAACAAAAACTGAACCAACCAAGCTAATATTTCAGAAATATACTTTAATATTAACATCTGGAAGATATCCAGAACAGAACAAGCAGCCCCATCAGTTTCTGGGGGAATCAAAGCAGCTGAATTCATTAGAAATACAGAAATAGAATGGATTAAAGTAGTAACAATCAAAAACTTCAAGAACTATTCTAACCAGTATTTCATATTTCAGAAAAAATTGTGATGAACTAAATTTGACAGTTGCACTAGAAGGAGAGTAGAGTAAATGCTAAATCCTCCATAAATATTACTACCCATGTTGAGATTTTTTTAAATAATTGGCAAAATACTGACTTTTCAGTTAGCCAATCTTAGGGCTGTTTTTATGCTTTCTTCCCAATAATGAATTTTCATTCATTATTGGGAAGAAAGCATAAAATACAGCCATAAGATTGGCTAGTGCAATTCACAATACTTGTCTAATTATTTATAAATAAATGCAAAGTAAAAAACCAAAGTATAAATCTACAAATGATTACATGTTTAAGTAAATAAATAATTGTGATGAGCAATTGTGGAAGTTTATGCTTTAAGTATGAGTAAGTTCTCATTCAATTTTAATAATCAAATGCAATTTGCTATATATATTACAGCAAAATATATATTGTATATATTAGATATTAGTCATATATATATATATGACTAATATCTATAAACTACCTAGAGTCCATTGGAATTGAAGCAATGGATAAATTGTATAAAGAAAGGTATGCCATGTTATGTATTCCAAAGTAACTAATCTACTTGGTTGTTAAACATTACATAATTACATGATTAATAATAAAAATTCATTCCAAGTAAATTATTTTATACTTTGTACTTGGATTAGTATTTGACTGGAATTCTAGATACTGGTATGTATATATTTGTATCATATATTTCACTACTTCATTGAACTACTTCATTGTTTTTTTTCTTTTTAATGAAATGTTGATTTTTCTTTTTGGCAAACCTAGGTTATAATTAACTACTAGACTCTTGCTAAATATTCACCTTTATTTAGGATTAAAAATCTTCTCTGAATTTAATGGAACTTATTTCAGTTACAACTTCATCCATTACTATAAGTACTACATGGATATTTTATTTTTCTATCTCACAGAGTTAAGAATTTCACTGTGATAAAAATAAACAGCCTTATTAATAACCAATAAAATTTGAGTAAACATGTAGAAGTAGGCTGAATATTGGAAATGGTTACTCTCATATTTTAAAGAAAATAAAATTAAAACTTTAAAACCCATTATCAGTCATTTATTTGTGGTGGTCTCATTTTTTCATATGCAAAACATGAATATTCCTTTGCCTGTTATGAAGTTTTCATACCTGCTATGAAACACAAAATGCAACTCATTTCATAAGGTGCATGTCATCTGAGCCAGTTACTTAACCATCTTTATGGTAACTATCCCATTCTTTTTTAATGATCAAACAACAACAAAATCTAATGACTTTGTTAGAAGGGGAAGGGGAAGAAGAGGCCATACAATTTAGGAATTGCAATTGGTAATCAACTACAGTGGTACCTATACTTAAGAACACCTCTACTTAAGAACTTTTCTAGATTAGAACCTGGTGTTCAAGATTTTTTTGCCTCTACTTAAGAATTATTTTCTACTTAAGAACCGGAGCCCGGAAAAATTTCCCAGGAAATTTAAGAACGGCACGAAGGCCAGTTTTCTGCCATTCCCCCTTTAATCCTGGCCATCTCGGGCTTTTCTGGGCTGCCAGAGGAGCCTTTCAGTGGTGCTTAAGGAGGCTTTGGCAGCCCAGAGCGAACGGAGCGTTTTCCTTTCTCTGGGCGCTTGGAGAGGGAATAAACTACTTCGCTGTGGTGACTCCCTCGCGCTGCCTTCCATACACCCGGCGTGAGGTTGCCTCCCTGAGCATCTGGGTGCGGAAGATCAACTCCGCTTTAGCCAAACCGAGAGATCACCACAGTGTAGCGCCAGCTATAAAGCAAGTGAGAGGAGAGGGGAGCCCTTCAGCATGGGAAGGAAGAGGAAGCAAGTAGCAGCAGCAGCAGCACAGGGCTGCCTTTCGGTCAAAGGAGCGGGAGGTTCCCCCTCTTGCCCGCCTGGGTTTCTCTCTCTGGTGCAGTGTATGGGAGGCAGCCTCGTGCCAGGTGTATGGGAGGCGCATGCTCCTCGCCGCCTCAGAGTTGCTCTTTTAAAATTTTAAATCCTTAACTTTTTGGATTTTTTTGATTCCCTTCCCCTCACCTTCTTCCTTCGGCAGCAACTGTCGTCCTCCTCTTCTTCATCCTCCTCCCACCCAAATTCCAAGCTTTTATTTCTTTCCAAATGGGTTTGCATGCATTATTTGCTTTTACATTGATTCCTATGGGAAAACCTGCTTCTACTTAAGAACGTTTCTACTTAAGAACCTGGTCCCCGAACGAATTAAGTTCTTAAGTAGAGGTACCACTGTAATTTCTTCTTATTTGCACGGGACTGATTCACGGAGTAAAATGACCTTCCTGTCCAAACGGCGGGGAAAATAACACACAATACAAAAACAATAGAGCAACAAATACTTTAATGACCTTCATAAACACGGAAGTTAAAAGTCCCAGGGGATTCAAAGGAAGTCCCCAAGCAAAGAGGGACGTGGCTCGGCTTCGATCTAAGGTTACTACCGCAGCTCACATGTTTATTATAAAGCTTGAGCAGAACTGGTCTCCTTTGTGAACTTGATTCCCTGGTATTGGAGGCACTAAAAGGGAAGTTAAAAATTACCACTGTCCCTTCCCAAGGAACCGTTTGAATTTTTCCGTCGTGTGTGTCTCTCTCCAGCCCTGGACTCAGCCCTAACTTCCTCGCCTTCTTCGCAACTTCGGGGATTGTCACCAGCTGAGACTCGGGTGGGTGGGATCGCTCTAAGATCAGCTCGTCTAGCGCAGGAGTAGGCAAACTTGGCTCTTCTCTGACTTGTGGACTTCAACTCCCAGCATTCCTGAGCCAATCAATGCAGGCTCAGGAATTCTGGGAGTTGAAGTCCTGCGTGCTTAACGTATTTCTCACCCCCTCGCGTTGCAAGATTTGTATTTTGATCCCTCGGGGCTGACGTCATCACGTTTGTGAAATCACGGTACGCGCCTGACGTTGCGCCGCGGCACCGGCGTGCTTTGCGTGCTGTTCGCTCACTCGCTCGCTCGCTCTCCCTCACTCCCCTCCCCCCTCCCCCATGCAGCTTTGAGCAGGCGGCAGCGGCGGCGGCTCACGGGCAGCCCGGGGCCTAGTGGAAAGGGGGCCGGGCTGGCGCGGGAAGACGGGGTCGCGCCGCCATGGAGGGAATGGACGTGGATCTGGACGCCGAGCTGATGCAGAAGTTCAGCTGTCTGGGAACCACCGACAAGGACGTGCTCATTGGCGAATTTCAGCGGCTTCTCGGCTTCCAGCTCAGCCCGGCTGGCTGCGCCTTCTTCCTGGACATGACGAACTGGTACACGCCGCTGGGGGTGAAGGAGTGGGACGGGTTGGGAGGGGGAGTTGGAGGAGTGCGGGAGGGCCGTTGCCCCTCTCGGGAGGGCCGAGTTGGAGGGCGGGAGGGGCGACTCACTTCTCCAGGCCCAGCTTGTTCTCCCGAGCCCCCCTCAGGCCCGACTAGGGAAGTTATACCCCGCTTAATGGAGCGCGGGCGAGAATTTGTCCGCGGACGCTGAGCTTGTTTAGGTGAGGGAGTAATGTCAGGCGGAGCAGCTCTTGTCAGATGTAAACAACCCTGACGTGACGCTTCTTCACTTGTAGGACAAGTCATACAGGTGCAGTCACCTTCCCTGGACGAGGCGTCGTGTGAGGCCTTCTTGCTATCGTGGTCAGGCATCCCACAGTAGGGTTCAAACCCCGTTTTTTTCCTCGACCCGTCTTGTTCTTTTGTAGAATAGAATAGAATAGAATTCTTAATTGGCCAAGTGTGATTGCATACACAAGGAATTTGTCTTTGGTGCTTGTGCTCTCAGCGTAAGTAAAAGAAAAGATACATTGGGCAAGAATCATGAGGTACGACACTTAATGATTGTCATAGGGGTGAAATAAGCAATGAGGAAACAACATTAATAAAAATCTTAAGGATACAAGCAACAAGGCATACAATCATAAGTGGGAGGAAATGGGTGATAGGAATGATGAGAAAAAACTAGTAGTAATAGTAATGCAGACTTAGTAAATAGTTTGTCAGTGTTGAGGTTTTGACAGTGTTGTAACTAGTTCCCTCACATTGCTGGTTGTTGTTTTTAGGGTCTCTGTTGCTTAATCCAAAGGACAATCTTCTCCAGCATTTTGATTTTTAAAAAAATCTGTTCAGCCTTTTAAAGGCGTTTAATGCTTTTAAGAAGCTGAATGGGATATTTAATAATGTTAATACAACAAGCCGACCAGTGTGCTTCCTTCCTCGAATGCTGGGCTGCTTCTTTTTGCTTTTAAATTCGAAGTCAGTCCTGTTTTGATTTCTTCTGCTGATAGGGTTTTTGTGTAATGTTTTTGCTTTCCCTTTATTGCCCCCCAGCAGTATGGTGAGTCATTGAGGAAAATGAAGCTTGCACCCTGAATCCAGCCTTTTGTGTGTGTGTGTGTGTGTGTGTGTGTGTGTGTGTGCGTGTGTGTCAGAATGAAATTGTATTGTTATTAGTAATAAATAGAATCGTCTACAGTTTTGGCTGATTGGATCTGTGCAAACTGGCATTCTCAAACCTTTTATTCAGTTTTAGTCACTGCCTGTTTATTATAGAAATTCCTAGTTCACAGGTTTGTAAACACACATTTTAAGCTATCCATGCTGTCTGTGAATAGAAGTGGTGTGAAGTCAGGGCATGTTTTTCAGCCTATGAACTTTCTCTTCCTGATCAAATTTCTATTGTCTCATGGGTTTTTTTTACTTTTATGCAAATCGCATATCTACAAACTATTACTATCAGTGATTGATTGATTAATTATGTGCCATCAAGTTGTATTGACTCTTAGAAATCATGTACTGTAGATAGTCTCCAAAACAATCTGTCCCAAACTGGTCGTACAAGTGTTATGTTAGTACGGATTGCAAAAAAAAAAAGTGTGCTGGCATATTGAACACAATATTTGGTGTCAAGTAGTGATCTTGACTGATCTCAAAAAGCCCCCAAACTTGGATGGTAAAACCTTAGTATTGTAATGGGAGTCTGCCAGGAAATCCTAGGTCTCTTTACTAGAATGGAGAATTGGAACAAATGTACCATCTGAAATGACAAACCAGTTCCATAATATTATTGAGAAAACTTCTTGCATGTGATGATGTAATCTCTGGTAGCTGAGTACATGTCAAGCAAGTCTTCCCTTTATTTCATAAAAACCTAGCATCATAATGAAATAAATAGATAAAAATTCTTTCATCCCAGTTCAGATTTCCTTGGGAATAATTCAATTTGAAATTAAGATGACTTGTTTGTAAAGCAGCATTATTAGAACTGAGCTGTAAAAATGGGTTTGACTCTGGTTAATGGTAGTTCCTTAGTAATTTGTATTCAATACAGGAAATTCTCACTTTGCTGCTATATATTTTGTCATGTTTAAACTGAAATTTGGGTTTATTTTTGTTATTTCTGATGTATGGCAGAAACATAACTGGAATGTACAACTTTAAACTATTGGTTAAATTAACATACATGTCTGCCTGGCCATCTTTAAAAGATATTTTCATCTACACATGAAAAGAAATTGTGCTAGAAACGTTTAATCTTAATATCTAAGCTATGTTGTCATCTGGCATCTCCTCAACTTGCACTTTTTAATAGTGCATTCCAGAAAGAAGATACCATCTCATCTGTATGATAGCTTTATGCAAGATTATCCAATGAACTTTTGAGACAAATGGTGTTGAATCTAGATTTCACAAGCCTTTGTTGCCCCACAAAGTTCAAACTTCAGAAATTCCATTTAAAAATGTCATAACATTGGGGATCTCCATAGATCTATTGTACCAATATGTAGTAAACAGAGATTTGTTGCAGCATAATCCTTGATGTCCTTTAAACTCTATGTTTCAATATTCAAGCATATAAGCGCAGATTCTATACTGGTATTCTGATAATTACTGGATTCTGGTAGTATGTGACTACTACTGTTATATTGTAAAGAATTCTGATAACAGATTAATGTGATCATATATATGAAGAAAAAAGTCTTCGGTATTTTGACTATATTTATATTTTAAATTAATCAGATGACTTTGTATGCATTAATAATGCAGCTGGGGTGAGTAATGCACCAAGAGGGGATAGCGAAGTCCATGGACATGTTATTTATTTAACCCTGCTGTTCTGTTCGGGTCGTATGTGACCCGAAGCCAAGTTTGAGTCCCTGTAAAAAATTTTCCCTGCATATCTGAAACTTGAAATTTCATGACTATCCATCACTTCAGGGGTTCTCTCTATGAGAATTTTTTTTGGGGGGTGGGGGGCTTAGTTTTTGCTGGGCAAAAAAAGTTACAAATCTTCTGTTCGGGTCACATACGACCCGGACCGAAAACTCTTCATTTGAAGTGCTTATGTTTGGTCAATTTGAAAACTTTTTTCACTTGGAAAGTAGTCTGAACATTTCTGCACACAATGATATGAAAATTGAAATGAAAAAAGTAAATCTTATTGGTTTATTTTGCGGATATAATGCACGCCCCCCCGTTTTTGTGATTTTTTTTTTCAATTTATGGATAGTTTTGCTTGCAAAATGCATTCTATTTTACTAAAGTTGGTGTGGGATTGGTAGCTTGAACATTTCTGAATATAAGAAAAATATAAAGGAACTGAAAAAAATGATTCTTATTGGTTTTTTAATATCAGAAATAAGGCCTCCCCCCCCTCGGCTGCTTGCAACCATTTTCACTTTTTATTTTTTTATCCTCCAAATCCGAAATATTCTTTAAAATCTTAGGCATTCATTTACTCAATTTAACAATGCTGATCATCAAAAAATATTTTTGGGGTGGTGGCTAATTGTTTTCTGGGCAAAAAAAAATCATAACTTCGAGTCTGTTTCTGTTCGTATATGAGCGGACCAAAAATAATTTTTTTAGGTACTTGAATTTGATCTTTTTGAAAACTTTTTCAACTGGAAAACTAGTTTGAACATTTATGAACATAATGATATGAAAATTGAACTGGAAAAATTGAGACTTATATTTTTATTTTGATCAAAAAGCCCCTCCCCCCCCCATCCTTTTTAAATTTCGTGTCAATTTCTATTTTTTTAAGGCTACAAATCCCTAAGGAATTTCCCCCCAAAAGGTTTGATATACTAAATTGAACATTTCTGAATATAAGAAAAATATAAATGAACTGAAAAAAATGGTTCTTATTGGTTTATTTTTGCCACAAAAAGGCCACCCCCCACCCCCGGCCTTGCTATGTGCCATTATTGTCACTGTTTATACATATTTGTCTAGAAATATTTGGAATATCCTTTTGAAAATCAACCACATTGTAGCCAGAGGACTAATTTTATGAAACAAATCCATTTTACTAAAAAAAAGTATGTAAGTTTGAAATTAACAGCATAATTTTTATATAAATTGAAATAATTGAACACGGGGGGAGGCATACATTTATGTGCAAAATAAACCAATATGCATCAATTTTTCCAGTTCAATTTTCATATCATTATGTTCAGAAATGTTCAAGCTACCAATCCCACACAAACTTTAGTAAAATAGAATGTATTTTGCTAGCAAAACTATCCATAAAGTGAAGACTATTTAAAAAAAACGGGGGGGCATGCATTTCATCAACAAAATAAACCAATATGCATCAATTTTTCAAGTTCAATTTTCATATCATTATGTTCAGAAATGTTCAAGCTACCAATCCCATACCAACTTTAGTAAAATAGAATGCATTTTGCAAGCAAAACTATCCATAAATTGAAAAAAATTTCACAAAAATGGGGGGGGGCGTGCATTATATCCGCAAAATAAACCAATAAGATTTACTTTTTTCATTTCAATTTTCATATCATTGTGTGCAGAAATGTTCAGACTACTTTCCAAGTGAAAAAAGCTTTCAAAAAGACCAAACATAAGCACTGCAAATGAAGAGTTTTCGGTCCGGGTCAGGGTGACCCGGGAACAGAAGATTTGTTACTTTTCTTAAACAGAACAGCAGGGTTAAACAATACAGCATCATATTCTCATGTACATTTCATTTCCCATGCTGTATTTATTTTTCCATTTTGTATTATTTCTCCACCCCCCCAGGTGTTTGAAAAAATATTTAAATACTTAATCAGGGAAAAAATTATGCAATGTTGATATTTATTTTACAAAATTTTGAACATTGTTAATAGATGTTTGAATATCTCCAAGTTTTATGTATAAAAAAATATCTGTTCTTTGAAAAAGAATGGTACATTATACTATATATAAGCTTCGAGCGGACCATGCAGTAAATAAATGATCATAGTATACAAGAGTGAATGAATATGGCTTCAGTGTTGACTTCTGCATTTTACAAGTGCCATATTTTCCTTCTCACTGTGTTTATTATCTGTTCCTGAGTTCTTCAGCTGAAGGTATAATTAGTTGATAAAAATAGAGATGTCAAAGCTTGGCTCTAGTATTGTAACATATGTTTAAGTCTATGGTCAGGTATGTTACAATGCCTAGCTATGTTGCGGCATGAAAAAGTAGAACAGAAGTAGATCTTTGTACAGCAGTTCTGATATTTGAATTTATATGGTGTGAATAATCATAGATCCCTATGCTCCAGTTTTGTTCCTAGCCTTAAATTAGTGGATATTTCTGTGATTTGTTTGATTGTGCCAGCTTTCAATTATATTTTAGTTAGGATTTGCAAATCCTTAAATGAAAAACAACTTAAAATGTTCTGCATTAAGAAACTATAAAGAACCATCAGGAAGAAGTGATCAGTTAGCATTGGTCTTATATTTATATTGACAATAAATAGTATTGGAAGTCCCTAGTTAACAACTAGCCTTTTTAGCAACCTTTCAATTTCAACTAAAGTATATTGAAAAATACATTTGACAATATGCAGAAGTGCACACAGAATTTCTGTATTCCTTCCTCAGCCTTGAATAGATATATCCTGGAATTGTGATGAAGTGAGTGAATGAATTATAGAAGAAATGCTTCCATTCAGGATAAGAGTTTTAATAGTTTTTCTGGAATTAAATTCCAGAACTTGTTAGAAATTTCAGAAAAAAACCCCTAGAGGACATAAAAGGCTGAGAAGAGACAGAACATTTTTATTTTGGTCTTGAAACCTTTCTAAATTGTTTAACTCGTCAATATAAACTTTCTGTTCAGAAGATTATGTTTATGTCCAAGGATAAGCAGAAAGGCAACTGCCTTAATGATTGATATGCTAACATAAAATCCATTTTTAATTCAACTAAGAAGGCTAACATTCTTATTTTTAAATGATTGTATCTTTCTATAATTTTTTAAAATAAAATTTGGATTTGAAATGCATAGCAATGTAAATATACAACTAAATGGAAATGATTTTTTTAAAAAAAATAATAGTATACAATCATAATGGCAACTTGGAGCAACCATGGTGATGACAAAAATGTGGCAATAATTAAAAATAATATTTGATGGTACAACGTAAAATGTTCTGCATTAGGAAAGTATGCTTAAACTAGCTGTATGAAAAAACAGTCAGGAAGAACTGATGAGCTAGCATTGCTCTTACATTTACAGTATATGTTGACAATAAAAAGTACACATAGTCCTTGGTTAACAACTGTCCTGCTTAGCAACCTTTCAAACGGACGACAGCTCTAGAAAAGTAGTTTTACAACTGGTCCTTGAACTTATGATAGTCACAGTGTACATGGTCACATTTATTTATTTATTCGATTTTTATGCCTCCCTTCTCCTTAGACTCAGGGCGGCTTACAACATATTAGCAATAGCACTTTTTAACAGAGCCAGCATATTGCCCCCACAATCTGGTTCCTCATTTTACCCACCTCGGAAGAATGGAAGGCTGAGTCAACCTTGAGCCGGTGATGATATTTGAACTGCTGACCTTCAGATCTACAGTTAGCTTCAGTGGCCTGCAGTACAGCACTCCACCTTTTGTGCCACCCTGGCTCGTTATCACAGTTAAACTAATTTGCAACTGGCAAGCATTTATGACAGTAACTGCATCCCACAGCCACATTCGTGAGCTTCACACCCATCTTCCAACAAGCAAAATAGCTGGAAAAGAAGCTGGCAGTAAATTACAAGTTGCAGCTACTGATGTTTTGCTTAATAAACTTGAATGATTCATTTAATGACCACAGTGATACTGACAGAGGTCAGCATGATTACATATTTCACTTAATAACATTGATCATTGCTGGTATTGCCAGCCACAATCAGGATCATTAAATAAATCGGTAGTCCATAATTCTTTTTAAAGTGGTTGATTGTATTGTCATAAACAATACAAAGTTTTGTGTCCCAATCAGCTGTACATTTTTTTCTTATCAAGGAGATGGCTGAGTAACTCAGTAGCTTGATTATATTTATTTAAGAGAAGTAATTTGCTATTGCTATTAAAGTAACAGTATAATACATTTTTGACTGATACATAGCAAGCTGTGTTTAACACTTACTCCCACTTGGTTAAGTGATCAAGTTCCTTTTTAAAGGCTAGGTCATTAAATGAAATGATCGCTCAGTGTACACATGACTGAGAGATTACTGGTTACTCCCATACCATCCAAATAGTTCTTCCCCCCCCCCCCCATATAACTACATCTGCATTACCGTCACTTTGGCACACAATGTTGCCAAGTGCACAAAATTTAGTTGTAAATGCATACATTAGTAGGAAAAATATTTCATATTCCTTATTACTATATTTGTGAGTGGTAGCTATGTAGGTATAATAGATTATCTAAAACACTGAGCTTGTCAGCTGGAAAGCTGACACCTAGATTTGAGACCCCAGTTCCATACAACAGGAGTGAGCTCCTGTTACTTGCTCCAGCTCTTGCCCACCTAGCAGTTTGAAAGCATGCAAATGAGAGTAGGCAAATAGGTACCACTTCAGTGGGAAGGTAACACATTCTATACACCTTTGTCATATTGTCACGTTGGCCACGTGACCATGGAAATACTGTTATTTTCAGACCATGCTGACTCCCTCGGCTAAGAAATGCCGACGAGTGTTGTACATAACCGGATAAAGAAAATCTTTATCTTTAAAACATTTCTATACTGCTCTTAAATTTCCATAATGTTCTGTTTCAGGCGACACAGTCATGAACACAAAGAAAATTTTTGCCATCTTTACTAGGAGATTTTCAAGGAAATAAATAGCAAAGGAAAGGTGTGTGCAAATGTCCATACACACAAACATACACATAAGAAATTACGTCCCCATTACTCCAATAAACTTCCCCTTGAGCGATTCCAAATCCAAAACAGTTGGTATGAGATGTCAAGGCAAAGTTCAAAGGCCCAAATGTCGTAGCAGGGTTTTTATCTGGACCAGGTCCAGAATCAGTCTTCAGATTTCAAATCAGGAGGCAAGGTATGTTGAGTCTAGGTTAACAAATAGTTATTGCCAATAGGAGGGCTTGAGCCTGCTACTCTTCTTAAATAGAAGCAACTCAGGAATTGCTCATTTGGAGGGGTGGCATTCTTTTCTTGCAAGGAGATTTGCAGAGTGCCTTTGTTCTACCCTACTACTATCTGTTATGGCAATCCCTTGTGTGAGGAGGTGGAAATAGCTTAGGTTCCTGAACTTCTAAGACTGGCAGCAGATAGACATGGTTATTGGGCAGCAGTGCCTCTGCCTGCAGCTGCCCCAGGCAGCAGTTTGCCCAGCAACTCTGGAACTGATTGCTTGCTGTTGGTTTCTTTGTCAGAGTCTGAGCTGGCAATTATACATGGAGATTTACAATAACACACAGCATCTAGATTCTAAGCCATTTTAGGTTTTACATTTTGTATTGCGGTTAAGTATACAAGCCAAAGAGCTCAACAATGGCCTTGGGATTAATAAGATTTTTACCATAGAAGTTTTCATAGCTGGTTAATATTAGCCAGACTTCTCTGTTCGGGTGTAGTTGCAGCTAAAATGCCATAACCAGTCTTAACAGGTAAAATTGGTCACAGATCTGGATCAGTGACTCCTTCCAGGTGGTGATCTTAATTCTTCATAAACAGGAGCCTATCAGAGAAGAAATGTTAAAATGGTAGCCAAGAACCACAGTGGAACGAAGAGCTAGTCAATAGTCCAGTTCTTTGTAATTCAGGCCATCTATTTTGAGAGCCAGTCCAGAATAATACAGTGGTCATTAGTATTGAAAGCCACTGAATGATCAAGAAGAATTAGCAGAGCTGTACTCCTTATCTTCTCCTTACATGGATTACATGAGCAGCAATAAACAAGTTCTTAGGTAAGAATCACATACACATTGAAGTTTTATAGCAATTTTCTTCAGCATTTTAAGGATCACAAATAGTTACTTCAGTGCAATATCATTCTAGTCAAATTCTTCAGGAATGATTGTCCCTTAGAGCAGTTGGGCTTTCTTGTAAGAAATATATTACCTCTGAATGGTGAATACAGATAGTCCTCAAGTTGGAACTAGAATTTTTGTTGCTAAATAGTATGGTTATAAGTCATCATATGATTGGACCTGATTTTATGACAACTTTTCCCATGGTTCTTAAGTGATTCATAGTGATAATTTAATCTCATGTGGTAGTTATTTATTAAGAAAATATATATGGCCATTCAACTCCCTGGTATTCCAGTTAGTTTACATAAATTAAACAAATCCCATGGTTAAACTAATCCTGCTTTCCCAATTAATGTTGCTTGCTGGAACTGTTGCAAATTGCAGTCACATGACCAAAGTATGCAGCAACCAGTCATAAATACAATCACATGATCATGGAGGCAGTGCACTGGTTGTAATGTCAAGGACATATCATAAATAACTTTCCAGGCTATTGTATGAGTGGAGAATAGCAATCATGATCATGGAGGCAATGCACTGGTTGTAACATTAAGGATTTATCATTAATAACTTTCCAGGCTGTTGTATGAGTTGAGAGTATGGAAAACTCAACCTTGACAAGATGGAGTGGCTGTGGGTTTTGCCTCCTAAGGACAATTCCATCTGTCCATCCATTACCCTGGGGGGCGGAATCATTGACCCCCTCAGAGAGGGGCCGTAACTTGGGTGTCCTCCTCGATCCACAGCTAACATTAGAGAACCATCTTTCGGCTGTGGCAAGGAGGTCGTTTGCCCAGGTTCACCTGGTGCAGCAGTTGCGGCCCTACCTGGACCAGGAGTCAAAGCTCACAGTCACTCATGCCCTCATCACCTCAAGGTTCGACTACTGTAACGCTCTCTACATGGGGCTACCTTTGAAGAGTGTTCGGAAACTTCAGATCGTGCAGAATGCAGCTGCGAGAGCAATCATGGGCTTTCCCAGATATGCCCATGTCACATCAACACTCCGCAGTCTGCATTGGTTGCTGATCAGTTTCCGGTCACAATTCAAAGTGTTGGTTATGACCTATAAAATCCTTCATGGCATCGGACCAGAATACCTTCAGGACCGCCTTCTGCTGCATAAATCATAGCGACCGGTTAGGTCCCACAGAGTTGGCCTTCTTCCGGTCCCGTTGACAAAACAATGCCGTCTGGCGGGACCCAGGGGAAGAGCCTTCTCTGTGGCAGCCCCGACCCTCTGGAATCAACTCCCCCTGGAGATTAGGACTGCCCTCACCCTCTTTGCCTTTCGCAAACTCCTAAAAACCCACCTTTGCTGCCAGACATGGGGAAATTGATTCCCCTTGGCCGCTCCGTTTTATGTATGGTTTGTTTGGGTTGCATGACTGTTTTTAAATCAAGGGTTTTTAACTGTTTTGCTTTTTAATCATTGGATTTGTATTTTGTATTGCTGTTGTGAGCCGCTCCAAGTCTTCGGAGAGAGGCGGCATGCAAATCCAATAAATTATTATTATTATTATTATTATTATTATTATTATTATTTACAAGAAAATAAGCAATTACACAATGTGGAATGCACATTGAAAGGAATGTGGTGGTATGGGGAGAAATGAAATTACAAAAGATTAAGCAGGGCACACAGTGAGGTGGTGCTGGAGGAGAAGGAGCCACAAGCGTGCAAATGGCCCATTGTATTCCCCATTGTGTGCCTAGTTGTAATCCCTTCCTCTCCAGTGAATGTAAATACAAACATTTTCTTCGTGCTAATTATCTCAGTAGTGGAGGAAGCAACTAAAAGGATGAGGGAGTGGAAAAAAGGAAAACACAGTATGATTATCCGTTTAGTGACTGATTCACTTAATGAGAGAGTTGCTGATCCCAATTGGTGATTAAAATTTATAGCAAGGGAGAAATATAACATTCCAATATATAATATATTCAGTTGATATATGATGGACAAGGTAGATAAATCTTCATGCCAGTAGTTTGGGGAACAAAGTGAAGGTGAAGACTAGATTGATGGCAACCATTTGAGGCACTCCAAGTCAAGAAACAGATTCCCAAAGTTTGGACTGGAATTACATAGATAGAAGCCATAGTAGCAGATACGTGAGATAAGTCTTTCTATATAAATTACATATAAAAGTTCCCAAGGTCAAATAGCTTCCATAATAATATCAATAGTGTAAAACATTAACTGAATAGTACCAGTAATATTTATTATCATAATAGGTCTTGCCTATCATGGTCGTAACTCATGACAGTCATAATAGCCTCATTGCTTAGCGCTCAAAGTGCAGTTATGTGACCACGAAAGGAAGAAAAATATAGCTTCTACTTTAGTCACTATGGTATAGAAGATTTTGAACTTAGTAATGTAAAGAAGCTTGTGTTATACAGGTAGTCCTCACTAAATGACCAAATTACTGAATTGTGTTCAGTAATTAAAATTACAAAGGTGTTGAATTAAGGGACATAAACTAATGCCTGAAGTTATGAATGTTGCAGCACCCTACAGTCCTATATAGCAATCTGTACTGTTGGCAACCTATTTGCATTCGCAATGGAATGCCAAGATGCTCACAATCATGTGATCACCATTTGCAATCTTACCTGTCAGCTTCTTCTGAAAGTCAACAGGAATGCAGGCAAGGAAGTTTGCAAGCTATTGTTGCAGGACTCCTGGGTCCTGGAGGATGGCTGAAAATGGTCCATCAGGTCCAGTGGTTCTCAACCTGGGGGTCGGGACTCCTTTGAGGGTCGAACAGGGGTCGCCTAAGACCATGGGAAAAGACAAATTTCCCATGATGTTAGGAACTAAAGCTTCTATTCTGGTGCTTGGAACATATTTTTACAATCCGATCAATCAGGCGTTTGCGGTGGGGGTATCCCTCTTACCTTCCTGCCAATCAAGTTAAAGCTCTGTTGGGAGAATTGGCACTAGACTTATGGTTGGGCGTTGGGGGTCACCACAACATAAGGAACTGTATTAAGGGGTTGCGGCATTAGAAAGACAGAGAACCACTGGTTTATGGGATTTTAAAGCAGTATTTCCAAACCTTGGCAACTTGAAGATATTTGGACTTCAACTCCCAGAATTCCCCAGCCAGCGAATGCTGGCTGGGGAATTCTGGGAGTTGAAGTCCAGATATCTTCAAGTTGCCAAGGTTGGGAAACACTGTTTTAGAGGATGGGCTTCCAAACTTCGCAAGAGTTTTGGACTTGTAGACTTCAACTCCCAGTTGCTGGCTGAGGAATTCTGGGAATTGAAGTCCACATGTCTTAAAGTTGGCAAGGTGGGAGACACCTGTTTTAGAGAGTGGAAGGACTGCTAGATTGATTTTCCCTCATAAAGGGTGGAGTCTAGCGGTGAGTTCTACTTACCTTCCCCATTGGTTCACATCACGACAGATGTGCACATGTCCCTTCCCAGAAATGACCCTCTGTGCATGCACAGAAGCCTTTACACTTGCTCAGAGGGCTTTTTGTAAATCTGCGGTGACCGCAAGACCGGTTCAGGAGCGTGGACCACTGGTCATCGCTGCCAATTCGGCGAGCAGCACCAAATTTCTGCTACTGGTTCTTAAAGAACTGGTCCGCACTGGCAGCAGCCCATCACTGGTGGAACTCCTCCTCAGCTCTTAAAAAATGAAAGATGAAATGTCTATGACAAAAGCCAAGTGGGGGTTTAGCACAAGGTGTTTGCCAACCTGGAGTGTTTGGAGCCATGCTGGCTCCAAGCGCCCCATCCTAAAATCTCATTTAAATTTCATCATGCACTTTTTCAGCCAGTGCCTTTGAGAGAGGAAGGGCTGTATGTCAGATTGCTCATGTGTTGTCCCTCTATCAAGCAGCCTTGCCATTCTCAAAGGTGTTGGCTGGAAAAATGGCATTTACTAATTTTCTAGCCAGAAAGCTAGTGAATACAGTACAGTGGTACCTCTACTTAAGAACTTTTCTAGATAAGAACCGGGTGTTCAAGGGTTTTTTGCCTCTACTTAAGAACCCGAGCCCGGAAAAATTTCCCAGGAAATTTGAGAGCGACACAAAGACCCGACCAGTTTCCTGCCATTCCCCCTTTAATCCCGGCCATCTTGGGCTTTTCTGGGCTGTCAGAGGAGCCTTTAGATGATGCTTAAGGAGGCTTTGGCAGCCCAGAGCGAACGGAGTGTTTTCCTTTCTCTCTGGGTGCTTGGAGAGGGAATAAACCACGTCGCTGTGGTGGCTCCCTCGCGCTGCCTCCCATACATCCGGCGCAAGGTTGCCTCCCAGAGCGTCTGGGTGCGGAGAGGCAAAAGGGGATGCTCACCTCACCACCTTCCTTCAGCAGCGACTGCTCTCTTCCTCCTCCTCCCACCCAAATTCCGAGCTTTTATTTCTTTTCTAATGGGTTTGCGCACATTATTTGCTTTTACATTGATTCCTATGGGAAAAATGGCTTCTTCTTAAGAATGCTTCTACTTAAGAACCTGGTCACAGAACGAATTAAGTTCTTAAGTAGAGGTACCACTGTATTTCTAAAGGCTCGAAAGCCCCAAACCCAGAGTAGAGGAGAACTGGCATGCTGGGATGAAGGAAGGATGTTCAGGTGCCTCCTTTCTCCAGCCCAGCAGTATGGATTCCTTCTACACATGGAGGGGAAGGCAGGGAACGACCTGAAGTTGCATGGAGAAAGGACTCCTTGAGTTCCAAGCTTCATTTCTCATGATTCTTTGAGTGCATGAATGGAAGTGAGTGCTCTATTTTGGCAGGTAGCTCTTTTGCTTTATCAACTTAGTGACTCATGCAGTTAGTTAGCAAATGCACCTGGGAAGGCTGGGATTGTGGTCATTGAGGTGATCAGGTGGGTACTTCGCTTAATGACATCAATGAACTAGGACCAAATTTTCAAGTCCAGTTTTGGTTATTATGTCAAGGAATGCTTCTGAACACCTTGAAATAGAATGAAAAATCTCTGTTCCCTCTTTCACAGGAGTTCATTTACAGTGATACCTTGTCTTACAAACTTAATTGGTTCCGGGACAAGGTTCTTAAGGTGAAAAGTTTGTAAGATGAAACAATGTTTCTCCGTACTGAAGGAGCGGGTCCAGCAGTCACATGGGTTGCTCATGTCCAATCCGGTGGAACTGAGCCTAGTATTAAAAAAGCTTGCCGGATCCGCCCCTTCCCCAGAATTCGCTCAGTTCGCATATCCTGCGGTTGTATTGTGAATGCTCGTTCAACATTCTAACACCTTCCCTTCGACCTTTCCTTCAAAAAAGTAGTAAGATTTATTGTCTTTATTCATTTACTTGCACTATTTGCGCCAGCCGTTTTTAAAAGGAAAAAAATAAAAAGCGGCTAGGCTTTTTTACTTGGGAGAAGTTGCGGTTTCGTTTTCCCCCGGCGGTTTTGCCGGTTACGATTCCTGCGGCCGCTTGTGGATTCTTCTAATCCCTTGGCTTGGAGGTCCTGGTGCAAGTATTTATTATTGGATTATTGCTTAATTATTGTATAAAACTATATTTAAGGGCTTATAAAATACCTCCTGCGGAGTGGGACGCCTTTAGTCTCCTGGACTTAGTCGATCGCTTTTCCCCTTAAGAAATTCTACGAAGCGATTTTTTGGCGCGAAGGCCTTCGCGCCCTTTCTTAAAATATCTAGGCCTCTCGTGTTGGCCTTCTGCCAGCCGCGTAGGCCTCAGTCCACCGCGTGGATCCGGGAGCGGGCCTTGGGGGTCCCAGGCTAAATTCTCCACCGGCCTAGCCTCCAACCAGAGTGCCTTGGTTTTACTTAATTGCAAAGTTTAGGGAGGCTGGCCCCGCTGGATTTGGGGGCACGAACTCTGGGTTTGCCCAGATTGTCCTCACGTTTCAGCAGCTTCGAGGCCTCGAAGCAGGATCCATTCCTCTTGGGAAGTCCTTGAAATCTTCTCCTTATAATTTAATTATTGGCTCAGCCTTGTCTTCTGTTAATTGTCAGACTATGGCTACCTTTCCCAAGAGAGGCACAACTAAAGGTCCCAGAGAGGCCAGGCCTACAGGCGATGAGATTACTAGTATCCCCCAGGCCTCTTCCTCCTCTTCTCCAGGGGCCCGCCCCTCGACCAAGGTCACCAGGGCCGAGAAGAGAAGGGACCTAGCCCTACAAAAGATTCATGATAAATCAGCAAAACGTTTGAAAGTGCAGGCCCAAGTAATCAGTAGTCAAGACCCACCAGAGGCCTCTAGCCTGCCTCCTTCTGGGGTCCCTGTGTTATCTCTGGATGAGCCAAACCTAGACAGACCCCAACCTAACCTATGGGGCATAGGTCCAGAGGAACCAGATATTATGGAAGATTCCCCCCAGCCAGGATCCTCCCAGGCCTTTAGGGATTCTTCTGCCATTTCTGCTGATATTTCCAGTTTACCTCCTGAGTTCCAATCTATTTTTGCTGTGTTGTCCAAAGCCATTGATGCCAAACTCTCCTCCATCAATGAGCTTCCTTTACCTCTTCCTCCTTCTCGTTCCTCCCGCCCCTTGGGTTCTTCCCCAGCGGTCAGAGCTCCTATTCAGGATGACTCAGAGTCCTCCCAAGATGAATATGAGGATGTAGAGGAGGATGAAGACCCTTTCCAGGGCTTATCTGAGGACGAGGAATCCCAAATAAAGGTCCCTCCTCCCATTACTATTTTCCCTTCTCAACTATTCAAATCTCTCCTCCTCAAAGCTAGAATTTCTACGGGATTAGCGGCCCAGGAGAAACAAGCCTCCACTTCCACTGATCCCCCGGAGGAGAATTTACCTTACTTCACAGAGGAACAGGAGGATAACGAGGTAATCCCTATGCCTAAATTATTTAAAGATGCCTTACTTAAACAGTGGGATTTTCCAGCCTCTGGCCTTAATCCCTCTACCAAGGACAGAAAGTTGTATAAACTCTCCTCTTCCTATGAAGAGCTTCTATCTTTTCCCAAACCAGATGAACCTGTCAAAATTCTTCACTCGGCAGCGGCTGTGCCAGGCGAGGCGGAGGAAGTCCTCCGTCCAGAGGACAAGCGCATCGAGCAAATGCTCAAAAGAGGTTTCTCCGCTGATTCCTGGGCCATTAAAAGTTCTGCAGCAGCCTCCTTCTTCTCCAGAGCCATGCTGCTGTGGCTTCGCCAACTTCAACAGCACATTCCTCCAGATGACTTGAGAGGTCAACAAGACTTCAACAAGGTCTTTGCAGCTGCCCAGTACGTGGCTGATGCCACTTTACAATCTACTAGATTTTCTGCTAAGTCTATTGCAGCCTCTACAACGGCAAGAAGACTCCTATGGATTCGCCCTTGGCAAGCGGGAGTTCGCCAAAAGTGGCAGTTATCCCAGGGCCCCTTAAAGCGCGACCTTCTCTTCGGTGATCTTCTGGATCCTCTCCTCACGGAGACCACAGACAAGAAGAAGGTTTTGGGCCCAACCACAAAAAAGGTTACTAAAACGCAGTCCTTTCGTCGCCCAGGGCGCCAGCAAGATCAAGCGACTTCCTATCAGAGATCTCCAGGTCAGTATTCCCCCCGCTTTCGTTCCCAAGGTAGGAACTCCAGGGGTAGGGGTTTTCGTTTCCAAAGGGGAGCTGCCTCTAACAGGGCTTCAAAAAAACCTAGATGGTAACCTTTCCTCCATTCCCATAGGGGGTCGCCTAGCTCATTTCGCTGCAAATTGGCGTCTCACCTCCAAGGACCCTTGGGTCATTGACACTGTTCAATCAGGCCTTCTTTTAGAATTTATTTCTCCTCCCCCTAAACGTTTTATTTCCTGCCCTTCGCCCAGGTCATCCTCAGATTGTAACCGTATGGAGGAGGCCATTTCTCATCTATTGTCCATTAGAGCCATTCAGCCGGTCCCTTCCGGTCAGAAGGGCCTAGGTTTTTACTCCATCCTATTTATGGTTCCAAAGTCCTCCGGAGGTTGGAGAGCCATTTTGGATTTAAAGAAACTAAACCTATTCATCAAATATAGGAAGTTTAAAATGCACTCCTTGTCTTCTATTTTGGCCGCCATTCACTCGGGAGATTTCATGGTCTCCTTAGACCTCACTGAGGCCTACCTTCACATTCCTATAGCCAAATGCCACAGAAAATTTTTACGTTTTTCCTTTCAAGGCAGGCATTTCCAGTATAGGGCGATGCCATTTGGCCTTTCCTCGGCCCCTCGGGTTTTCACAAAGCTCTTGGGGTCCCTGGCGGCCTATATCCGGGCGTCTCCCATCCACATTTTATGTTATCTTGATGATATTTTAATTCATGGGAACTCCCTAGAGAGAGTGAAATCAGACCTTTCTGTCACCATGTCAGTCCTTCAGGACCATGGGTTTTCCATCAACTTTGAAAAAAGTCACCTCCAACCTTCCACTTCCATTCCTCACCTGGGAGCCATTATTGATTCAAAATCTTCCCAGGTTTTTCTCTCTCCCGAGAGAAAACTCAGTATAGTGGAGTTAATTTCTAACATTTTATCTAATCCTTCAGTATCCATAGTTACTCTATCTTCTCTTTTGGGGAAGATGGTGTCATGCATAGGCATCATTCCCTGGGCTCGCCTTCATGCTAGGGAACTCCAGTGGCTTCTGTTGCCTTTTCAGAGATCGGGGCACAGCAACTCAAATCGACGCATTGTCATCCCACTGAGTGTTCGCAGATCCTTCAAGTGGTGGAAGTCTCCGGCCATGGACAGAGGATCCCCGTTCAGGTGCCCGGATCAATTTGTCATCACCACAGATGCCAGTCTATCGGGATGGGGCGCCCACGCCCAGGGGATGATAGCCCGGGGCACGTGGTCCCCGGAGGAAGCTTCCAGGCCAATAAATTGGCTAGAGTTAAGAGCCGTCTCCCTGGCTCTGAAGCATTTCTCTCCTCGCATCCCCAACCGGCACGTTCTCATTCTCACCGACAACATTGCCACAAAAAGCCATATCTGCAGGCAAGGGGGCACGAGATCCAAGGCTCTCATGAGGGAGGCCCTCAAGCTGGGCCTTTGGGCGGAAAAACATCTCCAGTCGCTCCTAGCCGATCACATCTCGGGGAGTCTCAACATCCAGGCGGATTGGCTATCCCGAGCAACGATAGACCCAGGAGAGTGGAACCTTCATCAAGACCTGTTCCATCAAATCACCCTCAGATTCGGCCTACCAGTCCTGGATCTCTTCGCGACCAATGCGAACGCCCAACTCCCTCGCTTCTATTCCAGATTTCCATCCCCGGGAGCGGAAGCGATCAATGCCCTCCGGAGTCCATGGCCTCCAGGCCTACTCTATGCATTTCCTCCGATTCCAATCCTCCCGGACGTGATTCACAAGGTCCTCACCGAGAGGGCCCGAGTAATCTTAATCGCCCCTCATTGGCCCCGCCGGCCCTGGTTCGCAGATCTCCAACAGCTGTCCGTCCAGGACCCTTGGCGACTCCCCGTTTCGGGGGATATGCTGCGGCAGGGGGCCTCTTTCCATCCAGACCCGGAGTGGTTCCACCTCACCGCCTGGCTGTTATCAGGAGAGATTTAGAGCTGCGTGGGCATGACCCTGATTCAGTGGAGGTCATTCTAAAGGCCAGAAGGGGCTCGACCAACCGAATCTACGACCACACGTGGTCCAAGTTTCACCAGTGGTGTCTTCAGGAAGGTCTCTCCCCTCTGTGCATCCCCATACACAGAATTATTTCCTTCCTTATGCAAGGTTTCCATAGAGGACTCTCTACCAGCACCCTCCGGCGTCATCTGGCAGCCATTTCATCTGTCCTAGGGGGCCCCCGCAGACAGCCTCTCCGATCCTTCCCTGAAGTTCAGGAATTCCTCAAGGGCATAGCCAACCTCAGACCTTCCAAGGTCCACAGGTATCCATCCTGGGATTTGCCACGGGTTCTCCACTCCCTCACGCAGGCACCATACGAACCCCTAAAATCGGCATCCCTCAGGTACCTATCCTTTAAGGTAGCCTTTCTGGTGGCTATTACCTCTGCCCGACGCATTTCGGAGCTGGCTGCCCTCTCAATCAGGCAGGACCTTTGCCAATTCCATCAGGACAAGGTAGTCTTGTGACTGGACCCCACCTTCTTACCCAAGGTCAGTTCCATGTTTCACAGATCTCAGGATATTGTCCTACCTTCCTTCTGCCTCCAACGAGACCATCCCTTGGCAATTAGATGGCACACCCTGGATCTCACCAGAGCGCTGAGAATATATATCCAACGCACAGGACCCTTTCGGAGGTCAGAAGCACTTTTTGTAGCCTATCATCCCAGAGTCATGGGGGCCAAAGTGTCTTCAACAGTAATAGGCCGTTGGATCAGAGGGACTATATCTAAGGCCTATGAGTCGGCCTCCCTCTCAGTTCCAAGGAACATCACTGCGCATTCCACCAGGAGCGCAGCCACCTCGGCCGCTTGGGCGACTCAAGCCCCGTTGGAGGAGGTCTGCAAAGCAGCCACTTGGGCCTCGCCAAATTCCTTCATCAGGCACTACAAAATTGATTCTTACGCTTCAGCGGACGCTGCCTTCGGCAGAAGGGTACTCCAATCCGTTATCTCACACGATAGCAAGCTAATCCCACCCTAGGGACCATCTATTGGGTATGTCCCATGTGACTGCTGGACCCGCTCCTTCAGTACGGAGAATAGGCGTTGATTGCTTACCTGAACGCCTCTTCTCGTACGGTGAGCGGGTACAGCAGTCACTTCCCGCCCTTGTATGTGTCTTCTTTACCTTTCTATCTCTTTCTTCCTCTAACAATGAGAGTTGAACACTACAGAGCTTCACAACTGAGCCTAGTCTATGGATTCGCGAATTCTGGGGAAGGGGCGGATCCGGCAAGCTTTTTTAATACTAGGCTCAGTTCCACCGGATTGGACATGAGCAACCCATGTGACTGCTGTACCCGCTCACCGTACGAGAAGAGGCGTTCAGGTAAGCAATCAACGCCTATTCCCATAGGAATCAATGGAAAAGTGATTAATGCGTGCAAGCCCAAAATTCACCCCTTTTGCCAGCCGAAGTGCCCATTTTTGTGCTGCTGGGATTCCCCTGAGGCTACCCTCCATGGGAAACCCTACCTCCGGACTTCCGTTGCCAGCGAAGCGCCCGTTTTGTGCTGGGATTCACCTGCTGGGATTCCCCTGCAGCATCACAAAAACACGGAAGTCCGGAGGTGGGTTTTCCCATGGAGGGTAGCCTCAGGGGAATCCCAGCAGCGCAAAAACGGGTGCTTCACTGGCAACGGAAGTCCGGAGGCGGGGCATCCAAGCGGCGGTGGTGGGTTTGTAAGGTGAAAATAGTTTGTAAGAAGAGGCAAAAAAATCTTAAACTCCGGGTTTGTATCTCGAAAAGTTTTTATGACGAGGCGTTTGTAAGACGAGGTATCACTGTATTTCATAAACCTCAATTCATAATTATAAGCTCCTTCACAACTGTAAGTCTTACAAACTGTTTTGCATGTACTTACGACATTATAAATATGTTTATGAAGATATACCATCTTGAGTATACAAAAATAAATCTTTTTCCAGGTAGAGACTTTTTTTAACATGTTCAATTTACATGTGATGGTTAAGTGTAATTCAGGGAGATGAAGCATTTCTTCTTAGGTTATTATTTCCCAGAGTTCAACATCCTATGATTTAAATATATACCTGGAAGACTTGATGAAATAGTCTGCAATTTCGATGTCTGATTTGTTACTGGTTCTTTAATCATCTCATAACTTAAAACATCTGTGTTTTGCTGCAGCATAATTACACTGTACACTGTGGTTGGTTTTTTGTTCAGCTTTGTGGCAAAGAGCACTTGTTCAGTTGAACTTCAGTTAAATATTTGCTTTGTCATCATGACTCTGCTCATGTTTTTTTTCATTCTCCTTGTTGTAATCTGTTATCTCTCTGGGTTGACATCAACTTTTACTGAACAAATTGTATAATTTTTGAAATAATGTTTTCACTGCAGCTTGGTTTAGGAAACATGCTTAGAAGAAAAAATAGTCTGTTTTTCAATTTGTTTTAGCCTCAGTTACATATTAGCTGGAACAGATACTGAAACCATTCCAAGTGGCAATGCTGGGTGATGAAATATGACACATGGAAGGGAAGAGAATTGGCAATCAGCCTTGATGCATAAATAGCCCTTTCCCCTTTGAAGTATGTTTACAAGATTGAAAATAATGAAATTGGAAGCTGTATTTTTTTTTGAAGAAGCAATTAAAATGCTTTCCTAATGTATATTGTTGAGCGGTGATTCTCTGTAAATATACAGTTCTCCTGTGCTCTGCTAAGGAGAATCCAAGCAATGGGTTAACTTCCTCGGTTGCCATGAGAACTGAGTTAATTAATTAAACACGCCCTCTCTGCTCCACCGGCTTTGATGATCTAGTTTCAAACACAGTCTGTGCAAAGAGGGATGTGCTTTTCTGAGCTCTGATACTTTGCAATGCTGAAGTTTTTGCTTGGACTCTTCTACTTTTAAAGTTTGAATTACTGCTGGTGTATGTGTGCATGTTATTATTATTATTATTGTTGTTGTTGTTGTTATTATTATTTATTAGATTGGTATGCCGCCCTTCTCCAAAGATTCAGGGCAGCTAGCTGAGGTTAGCCGGTAGACTGGCAAGCACTGCCACCTGCTATCAGCTGAGGCAGCCAGAGTCACTGCCTCGAGGGACTATACTCCAGCAAAGTGGCAGCAGGAAGAGGCAAGTTTTTTCCTTTGAAAAAAGGGCTTGTAACTTGGAGGATTGGCATTTTCACTTTTTAACAGAGCGGTAAGGCTCGTCCTTGGTTCAGTTTGGCTCTGTGACTGGCGGTGGCCATTTTGGATTACATAGAGGCCAATCCATCCATTGCCTGTGAGTTCTGCTTGTTGCTATTTCCTCCCAGTGGCCATTTTATTTGGCCATTCTTGCAAGTTATTGGCTTCTTTTAGTGCCGGTGGCCATTTTGGGAGGAAATTTCTCCTGCACAGCTGCTGTCCACCATTTTCTTTGGCATTTTGTATTGGGAAGCTGCTGCTATTGTGCCTGCTTGCTCCAGCCGCTTACCACTTTGCCTTCTGAATGCCTGGGCTGAGTGCTGTCTCCAGGGTCCTGGGGTCAGCGTTGCTGATATACTTACCCAATTTCTGATAGGAGTCCCTGCCTCACATGGCATTACTCCTCCAGCCTTGGGGTGTAGTCCTTGGAATATTGTGACTGATACTGGACTTCCTTGATGTTACCATGTCTGGAAAATCTGTTCATGGAGAGGAACCCTCCTCTCCATCTCGCCCAAAAAAAGCCAAAAACCAGACCTCTTCTAAAGACAGGGCTGCTAAGGAAAAAATCTCCAAAACTTCTGAAAAGCAGGCATCTGCACCAGCCTTAAAGGATGTGGAGAGGAGGCTCCATACCTTAGAAAAGCAGTTTCCCAAGGCCTAGAAACAAGCAGAGGTGCCACAGCAGCAGGCACCTCAACATTCTCCCTAGGCTTTTCCTTTTCTTCCTCAAGTGGTTCCTCAGAACCCCTTGGCATCTCAGGTTGTAGAGGCAGGAATGGCTTCTGAAATGGATTGGTCACCAGATAGGCCCATAACCTTAAAAGGCATGGTGCAAGGTGAACCCCAATTATCTGGGAAGCAGTGTGGTTTGGCTCCAGGGCCTCTTACCATTTGAGTTCCCCCCTCAGCGACATTAATGCCTATTGTAGCGGGATTCCATCCTGCATATGATAGCTGGCAACACTTCTTAGCGGATGCGCAAGATATGATTGCCAATGCCTACTCCCAGGGGATTGCTGTAGGTGTTCTGCAGAGGCAGCCTTGCCAGGCCAATCCAGCTCAATTACAGGATGTTTGGTCCAATGTTGGTGATGCTTATTTACACCATTCTTCTGACATAAGTGGCGCTGCTCTTAGAGGTGAGGACAGCAACATCTATGAAGACTTGTGAGATGATGAGGGTCCGACTCCTGACCAGCTGGTCTTTACAGGCCTCTTTAAAGCAACTCTGTTTAAAATGCTCCTACACAAGGCTAAATTTGCAGCCAACATGGATGTATCCTCTTAGGCCTCGAACCCCCTGGTGGGTATTGATCCAACTGCAGGTTGTTCTCAGAACCTGAACGGGAATCTGATGTCATCCCATCTTCTTAGCTGTTTGTTGGTTCATCTGGTGTCCAGTTCCATCCAATGCCACCAGGCAGGCAATGATGGAGACAGAGATCTGCCACCTCCTTGACATTTCGGCTATAGAGAGAATGCCCCCGAGTCAGGAGAGACTAGGATTTTATTCAACCCTTTTCCCTGATGCCCAAGAGTTCAGAGGGTTAGAGAGCCCTCCTCAACTTGAAGCAGCTTAACATGCACATAACGTACAAGCGCTTCAAAATGCAATCCCTGAAGTTGCATTAGACAAGGAAATTGGCTAACATCAATAGATTTCAAGGAGGCTTACCTCCACATGCCTATCCGCCAGTCATACAGACAGTTCTTGAGGTTTTCTTTCACAGGTTTTCACTTTCGGTATCGTGTCCTGCCGTTTGAAGGCCCAGAACCTTCACCAAGCTCCTGGATATAGTGGCAGCATCTCTCTGGGTGTGCCCGTTATGCCTACAACGTTATCTGGACATATAATCATACAGTCACCTTCGCCCTGTCATTCATGCCTCCTCCTCCTCCTCACTATTTGGATCTTGCAGGCACACGTTTTTTGGTAAACTTTCCGAAGTCACCTCACACCCACCACCTTGTTCCTCCATCTCGGGACTGTAATCAACCAAGACTTTCAAAGTTTACCTGACACCAGACTGCTGGGCCAACATTGTTTCTCTGGTAGAGCTGGTGTGTCATCAATGCCAGGTGACCCTAGCACTGCTTTCCAAGTTGTTGAGGATATTCATTTTGTGCATCGACATGGTGCCCTGGACAAGACTGCACGCTCAAACCTTACAATGGAGCCTGCTTCCATTTCAACAGAAAAGATCAGTCATTGGGCCATGCTGGTGTGGGTGCTAGAAGTAGTCCAATGTTCATTGCATTGACCGTTGTCCCCGGCCACTCTGAAAGGCTGTATTTTCAAGGAGCCCGCCTGGGTGACTTTATTTTATTTTTATTATTTAGATTTGTATGCCTTTGTAGACTTTAACCATGGATGCCAGTTTGTTTGGTTGGGTTGCCCACACCCATTCTCAGGTGACCCAGGGATGCTGACAGCCATCTGACTTGGTCAACACCAACATCAGTCTGTTGGAGCTGCGGGGAGTGTTCTTAGCTCTACAACATTTGGAGCAGCTGGTGACCAATGCCCATGTCCCAGTCCTGATGAACAATGTGGCAACTGGATCCTACATCAACCACCAGCGAGGTACAAGATCCAGGCATGTGATGAAAGAAGCAGAGAGGATCGGCCTGTGGGCAGAGTCTCATGTGCAATCCCTTCGGGTGGAACACTTCTTGGGCACCTTGAATGTGCAAGCGGACTGGTTCTGCCATTCCACTATTCAGCGGAGTGGCCTGACCTGTTTGAAACTCTGGCCGGAATGTTTGATTGACCGGTGGTGGATTTATTTGTGACACAACACAATGCACAGCTGCCAAGGTTCTTCTCCCAGGCAGGGCATGGAGGGGGTCAATGCCTTACACTGTCCCTGGCCACCAGGTCTCCTGTATACCTTTCCTCTGCTTCCCTACATTCTGATGGTGATTCAGAAGATGCTCAAGGAGCGGGCAGAGCTGCTTCTGATCACACCTCATTGGCTGCAGTGACCTTGGTTTGCAGACCTGGTGGATCTATTGGTGTCTTGTCCTTGGAGAATTCCCAAGAACAAAATTTCCCTCAGCCTCCACTTCTTTATCCAGACCCCCAGTGGCTACATCTGGCACTCGAGGGGGCCCTTCTCCAGGACAACAGATTCTCTGATGAGGTAATAGCCATCATTCAGACTTCCCATCGTGTATCCACCAAGCGCAATATGACCTGGTCGGCTTATTACCAGTTTTGGTCCCAGTCCTATCAGGACCTGCTGTCCATGTCAATTCCGCAAATTTTCAACTTCTTGTGGGCGGGGTTTAAGAAAGTTTTGCTTCTTCACATGCTCCGCCAACAGGTTGCAGCCTTGTTGATGGTCTTCAAGTCAACAACATTTGATCCCTATACTGCCATCCCACCGTCAAGGAGTTTCTGAGAAGAGCCACTAATTTGAGACCCCAGGTTGTCCATACATATCCTTCCTGGGATCTCTCGCTGCTCCTGCAAGCTTTCACATCTTCTCCCTTTAAGCCATTGAGGACAGTGTAACTCTGGTTCTTGACTTTAAAGATGGCATATTTGGTCGCCATTACCTCGGCCAGGAGGGTTTCAGAGTTGGCTGCACTCTTAGTGTGTTATGACCTCTCACAATTTCCCAAGGATAGGGTCATCCTGTGCCTGGATCTCTCCTTTTTACTTAAAGTGAATTCCTAATTTCATTGGGACCAGGAGGTTATCCTTCCAGACTTTTGTTTCAATCCGAGTCATCCATTGGAATATTGTTGGCATATGGTGAATGTCTGGAGGGCTGTACGGATCTACATTCGCCAAATGGCTTCCTTCCAAAAACCTAAGGCGCTGTTTGTCACCTCTCAGTCAGCCTCCATGGTCACAAGGTCTCACCCCAGATTGTCAGCAGAGGGCTCAGGGCCTGCATCGCCAGTGCCTTCGAGGACCAGTCCAGGCCACTCCCCACCAGGATAACAGCACATTCCACCCATAGCGCAGCCACTATCTGTAGGGCAGCCACCTGGACAACTCCTTCACTGTTTGTCAAGCATTACAAACTGGATATGTTTGCTTTCTGGAGGCAGCCTTTGGGCAGCAGGTTCTTCAGAGGGTCTGCTCCACTTCTGCTCCCTGGGGCCAGCCTTTTCCTGCCCAGGAGACTTAAGCTTTGGGTGTATCCCATTGCTTGGACTCTCCTTAGCAGCGCACAGAAAAAGTGATGTTGGCTTACCTGAACGGTCTTCTCTGTGCACTATGGGGAGAGTCCAAACCAGCTGTTGCTTTTGCGTCCAGGGTAGCTGATTTCTGGATTCTTGTTGGACTTGGATGGATGTACGTACTTTCGTTTGAAACTGGATCATTACAGCTGATGGAGCAGTCCCAGTGGCAACCGAGGAAATTAACCCATTGCTTGGACTCTCCCTGCAGGGCACAGAGAAGACAGTTCAGGTAAACCAACATCACTTTTCTTAGTATTCATGCACTTTTTATGTATTTTATAATAATTCTGGAGTTTGAAGCAAGATGTCAAGGCAATTGTTGGGGAAGTATTTATTTATTTATTTATTAGATTTGTATGCCGCCCCTCTCCGTAGACTCGGGGCAGCTCACAACATACAATAGAACAATTCACAACAAATCTAATAAATTTAAAAAACATTTAAAAAACCCCATTATTAAGTATTCTGAATGTAATTCTGTAGCCTTCATTATTTTTATTTATCAATTTTCCTTTTTGTCACATTTGAAATAATGTGTTTAGACTGATTTTAACAGGCATTGCTTCATTCATCTGGTTGTAACTTAGTATAAATCTTACTTAGTATATTGTTATCTATTATCCTCTTAAACCATGCAAGAAAGAGAAGCAACAAGCAACTAGTGGAATATTTATCTTCACTTTTGTCAGCTTGGATCTATCCCATAGAATATGACTGAGCCAGCAGTTTAGAATATAATCCTCTCTTTCTCAAAAAAATCTCGATAGTTTATTTAACACACTTCACTGCCTAGATGATTGACTGCTATGGCATGTAATTATATCATTTTGCAATCTAAAAATAATATTTTTGACATGTTTTAAAAGAGATTAATGACAAGTATAATTCTTGATAGTCTTGTTATATTTATTCACTGTTGCATTCAGTACAGGGTTTGCTTATAAATATGTAAAAAACAGAACTGTCCAGTCATCACTTTTAAGAGCTGCTGAAAAAAGTATCCCCTTAACGACTTAAGGTAAAGATTATAGTATTTTAATGAGAAGCAGGGATATGGAAGTAATCATCACAATATAATGGAAGGAGGATGGGAGAATAATATCCAGAATTTTGTTGTAAGAGTTGAAGTAGAACTATAGGTAGACTTCACTTACTGCCTTGTTCAGTGATGGTTCTGTTTGCTCTCTATGTGTCCTTCAGCTTTCACGGACACATAGAGAGCAAATGGGGAAGTGGAAAGCTTAGAAACCCTCCGTGAAAGCTGGAAGACACATAGAGAGCAAGCGGGAAAGAGGAGAACTTGGAAACCCTCCGTGCAATCTGGAGGACACATAGAGAGGAATGGAGGACCAAACAAAGGCAAACGGAGTGGAGACAGGCAGCGAGGAGAAGCAGGGAATCAAGGACCAAACAAAGGGAAACTGAGGTGGCTGGAGAGGTGATTTTGGAAGCAAGATGGGGCGAAGGAAGCAGTGGGCGAGGGGGGATTTAGGCAGTGGAATGCGGCGGCTGCATGACGCACCATTTCGGCTGCAGCAGCCGAGAGAGAAGCGAGAGTTCGAGTTTGTAAGTAGAAAATGCTTCGTGAGTAGAGGCAAAAAAATCTACAACACATGGTTAGTATCTTGAAAAGTTTGAACGTAGAGGCGTTCATAAGTAGAGGTACCACTGTACATAGCTTCCAATCTTATTTACAGAAGGTATAAGTGCAGTTATAAATTTAAGCCTTGCTTTAGGGCAGTGATGGCGAACCTTTTTTCCTCAGGTGCCGGAAGAGCGTGAATGCACGCTATCGCACATGTGTGAGTGTCCATAATTCAATGCCTGGGGAGGGTGAAAACAGCTTCCCTGCCCCTGGAGGCGCTCTGGAGGCTGGAAGCAGCCTGTTTCCCAACTTTTGATGGGCCCAGTAGACTCATGTTTTGTCCTCCAAAGGCTTTCCTGGAGCTGAGGGAGGGTAAAAACGCCCTCCCCACACTCCCAGAGGCTCTCTGGAAGCTAAAAATGCCTCCCCAGAGCCTTTGTGAGAGCCACAAATCAGCTGGCTAGCAACACAGGCATATTGGAGTTGAGCTAGGCCACAAGCTGCCAGCAGATATGGTTCCGTGTGCCTCCTGTGGCAACTGTGCCATGGGTTGGCCATTACTGCTCTAGGGTTACAACATAAATCTCTTTTCCTATAATATATTGTTTCTAATCATTAAAACCATAAATCATATGTTCCATTTTTTTTCTGTCTCACATAAGTCTAAAGTGTCTTCCGGTCAGCAATAAAGGCAAATATTTTCTCTGATCAAAGGAGTTAATTTGGCCATCTCAACAAGTTCTGTATTTTTCACTATTTTTTCATTTGTGAATAATGGGAAATCCATTCTCTCCATCTTTTTCTCTCTTTTTGGGGTGGGTGGGGTGGGGGAGATATATCTTCCTATACCTTTAATAGTTTAATTTCTTTTTTTAAAAAGAAAATATAATCTTTATTGAAGATAAATAGAGGGGATACATAAAGCAAAAGGACTATGCGAATATTGGCACAAATGTATATGAATTTATACAGTTATAAATCAAAATACATGCTTACATATATAGAAGAAAATAAGGCGAGAAAGAGAGAAAGAAAAGAGAAAAGGGGGAAGGAAAGAGAAGAGAAAAAAAATAAAAAATAAAAAGTAGAAAAAAGAAAGAGATAAATTCATATCTATAAATTTATCAGATGTTGTAAATAGTGTCATCTGTTGACCCGATTACAGTTTTTAAGATCTTTACTATCAATGTAGATGGAAGTGTTAGGTTTCTAAACTTGGTTTACAGTTTAAGTTTTGTCATTTTGAATTTGTTCATCCTTTTATCAATGATTCATAATGTTACTTTATAAGTTTGTGGGATAATTGTTTGGATGAAGGGTAAAAGGATCATGTATGTTGTCTTTTATCCAGCCAGATGTACCATTTATTCCACCCTTTATAGAACTCTGATTCCTCTTTGTCCTGTAGTTCAAGGGTCATTTTCGTCAGCTCAGCACATTCATGAGTTTTATTAATGAAATTTAGGGTAGATGGGGTGTGATCCAATTTCCAAGATTGGGCGAATGTTATTCTTGTAGTAGTTAAATGTTTACCAGTAGGTATCTGGTACTTTAGTTTCTAATGGCATCCTGAAGTTATAGTCAGCATTACAATTCACATCTCCATAGTTATGGCCAACATCACAGTCTGGCTCATAGTACCGTATTTCCCCGAAAATAAGACCCTGTCTGATATTTTTTTTTGAACCCTGCAATAAGCGTTTGGGTTTAAAGCCCGATTGGGCTTATTATCAGGAGACATCTTATTTTGGGGGAAACAGGTATGTATAATGTATGTATAATGTTTTGTAAAATCAACCAATTGCCTATATTCTTTGATTTAAAAAAAACCCAATAAAAATCTGAAAGATTTGGTTCATTTGTCTAATTTCCAATTTATTAAAAACACTTTACTTTAAAAAAACAACAACCCTGTCCCAGTATCTATTTTAAACTTCCTTATTCAATTCCTTGTTAAGCTTTTTGCTAGAAGTTAAGTTTTAAAATCTTTTATTTTTATGATGTGTAATCCAGGGGGGGGGGGGAAGGTAATTCACCAAGTAGACTCTTACCCTACTATCCTGAAAATCTCTTTCTCTTTATTAGATTCTTATCCCGCCTTTATTACTTTAAAAATAATTCAAGGCAGTGAACATACATAATGCTTCCTCCTCCTCTTTTCCTTAGAATAACAATCCTTTGGACTGAGAGACAGTGACTGGCTCAGAGTTACCAGTCACTGCCAGCTTTTCTTTAGTTGTAAATTAGTTACAGTATATCCAAAAATGATTATGAAATGAGATATGGCTGAACTTTTTCTTCATATAGTCTACATTATATCCTCTCTATATATGTGCTGTATATATATTTTGTATCTTGGAAGCAACTATTCTTGTGAATGCTGGGTGACATTACAACATAAACACTTCTCCAAAATGTTGTTGTATGGGTTGATACATTTTATTTAATCCCATAAAGCTTATGTTATTATCTTACATTTTTGCTATGGCGTATGTAAATGATGTTGCCTTTCCCCTTTTCTTTCTAATCTGCCTTTTGAACTTTTTGCTTGTGTCATGAGAAATTCTGAAAACATGAAAGAGATTAAACAAGGAGAAGTTTAATATAACCTTCTGCTCTATGCAGATAATATAATTTATTTTCTATATGAGGTAGATTCATTAGTTATCTAATTTCAAAAGTATGTTGAGTTTGATATCTTGCTTGGTTACTTCCCTTTTTCCTTTCTTCTTCAGTCGATCATGTTCAATTGTTCCGGTTGCCTCAGCAGATTCCTGCCGGTTTCTTGGCAAGGGTTTTCAGAAGCAGTTTGCCATTGCCTCTTTCCTAGACTGAAAAAAAAGTGACTGGTCCAAGGCTACCCAGCTAGTTTTGTGCCTAAGGCAGGATTAAAGAGTTTTCTGATTTTTAGTTTGATGCCTTAACTGCTACATCAAACTGGTTCTGGTTACTTCATAATTTGGAGCAAATCAGAGTTGATTGTGGCATAACAAACAGTGAGCTGACCAAATTTATAAGTGTAGTGCTAAACTATGTGGGTGGTAAAATTACATGAAACGAACAACAACAAATGTGATACAGATTAACTAGATGTAAAGTGAGCAACACTGGGACATAGACACGTCATACCTGCAGTGATGGATTCTGAGTTGCCTATAAGTGTACAGGAAATGGATCTTGCGGTTACAGTGAGAACTCAGGAAGGGTGTCAACTCTGTGTGACAACTATGAATTTTTGTGTGTGTGCTAGGACCATTAAGAAAAGGTTTGAAAATAAAACTGCCAGCATTGCAATACCTTTATGCATATTTATGATTTATCCACCTCTGGAATAATGTATCTTGTTTGTTTACTAACTAGATTTATAGGGCTGCCCATCACAAAAAATGCAACTCTAGACAGGGTACAACAAAATAAAATAAACAATAACCCCTCCCAAAACCCACCAGCCACATAACATTTAAACATATACAATTTACAATCTATAGATTTACAATCTATAATACAAAGTATAAAAATGGCAACCAAGCACAATAATAAAACAGTAAAAAGGTGACCGCAGCCAACAGGTCACTAATATTAAGCTAAGTCTTAATAGCTTTTCTAAAAGGATTAGAATTGAGGCCTGGGGTAGGAGGAGAATAGTTCCAGAGAATAGGACAACCATAGAAAAAGCATGCTTATTAAGTCCTGTTAGATGACAAGAAGGAATCTGGAGTACACCCTCTTGGTGGGTATGTGTGGGGAGGGTAGATGTTTTTGGAAGAAAACAGCATCTCAAGAAACCCAGTTCTTCGCTTTTCTTTGGCCGAGTGCTCGGGTCATCACAGGCACCCTCGACACGAGTGATGTCATGCTGGCCATGTCCACCCTGGCCACAACCACTCCCCCCGCCGAGGTCAAATACAACCCTGATGTGGCCCTCAATGAAATCCAGTTTGACCCCCTTGATCTAGAATTATTTGTTTTCAGTGTTTTTCTGAATGATTTGTAGTTAACTTACAAATCACAAAAATTGCCTTTGTATATTTTGCCATCTGTAGCTTGTTTTATAATAATCTTTGAATCTATCCCCCTTTTAACTTTGATTTAAAATCTAGATTTAATTTATAAAATGCATTATCAATTCAATTTTGCATCCAAACACAATTCTATTGTATTCTAGAAGAATAACAGACATTTTCCCCCATAGATTTCTATTTATGTGTACATGTGTGCGGATTAGAACAGCATGATGTTGGTTAGCCTGCTTTTGACATGTTATTTAAGCTCCGTATCTTGAGCTTAACATAGATAATGTTATATAGCAGCAAGAGTGGGTTCCTAATTTTTTTTTACTACCCCTCTGTTGGCATGGCTTATTTTGTGGGTGTGGTTTGCGGGTCATGTGGCTGGGTGGGAGTGGCCAGCCCAGCGTTTAGCAAAAGACATTATTGCAAGGAATAAGCAGAAATGTCCCAGTTCTATGGAGGAAATGATTCATCTACGCTCCAATCTGTTGAAGACAAGACAAAACGAGACAAGAAGGGATTCAACTCTTTCCTCCTTTCACCTTCTGTCCTTCCCAACCCCCTTTCCTGTGTAAAGAGAGCACACACACATCAGACCCATCAGCCACAGTATGTGCCTAGAAAGTTTGGGGTAAGCCACATGCAGTCCCCTTCTCTCCCCAACTAAACACGTTATTCTCCCTGGCCCAGAAATCCTTAGCTGAGGTTAATCCGGTGGCCCCCCACAGCAAAATTTCAGGTGCCCGAGAGCCTCTGGCATTCATACAAAGGCACCTACATGTGCTGCCTTCCAGAGATGGTCCAGTCAGGGCCTGGGTTCACAGCAGAGGAGACTCCTCCTTGGCATGGCCCTGATTCACCAGGTACATCACTGGGGTTCGAGCAGAAGTTACTTGCCCTGGCACCAGGGACTATCAATCCAAACAGCCACGGCCCAGAGGAAGCCAAACAAGGGCTGCACAGGAATAGCTGCTACTGTGCTGAAAAGGGACAGAAGGGAAGCAGGGGAAGAGTCACGCAGCGATTGTTCTCCACAAGCAGCCAACATCCCATGGCTCAAGCCATTTCTCTTGCACACACACCCTCGCTCACTCCTTGATCCAGCTTAAGTTTAAATCAAGGGTGCAGCTTCTCTGAGTAGACGGCAGCAGTACTGAGCACCCAACATTGGTGCCGCCTGGGCTAGCTGCCAATCACTGCCGAGCGCTCTCTCTCCTGGCACAACTTGCCAAGTGGATTTTTCCCTGCCCCAGACATTGAAGCGTCTGCTTGAGCCCCAGGAATGACTGAGGCCTTCCTTGCTGCAATTCCAGGGGCTTGTGTAGATGGAGAAACCGGGAGCTGCTCCTCTTCACGGGCATGAAAATGGTGTTGGTGGGGTTACACAACAGAGTGGAGCCAACCTTCAATTCACTTCTACTGTGCTATGTAACACACACACACTCCTCTTCACTGGTACCATTTTTGCACCAGCAAAGAGGAATGTCTCATGGCTTCCTGGTCTACATGAGCCCTGGGAATTGTGGCAAGGAAGGCCTCAGCCATTTCTAGGGATCACATAGTTTCCTCTCACCCCCCTACCATCCGTGCTCACCTTACTTACCAAGGCAGTTGCAGGAGGAGGCAGCAATAAGTCAAGACTTCTTAAGGCAAGCCGGGAAACGGTGTGTGTGAGTGAGCGATTGGCGGGTAGGATGGTGGCACATGTGCAGTGCTGGAAACTCAGCTTCTGGACATGCGTAGAAGAAATTAAAAAAAAAAAATCAATTTTTTTTTAAAAAAAAGATTGCATGGCAGGGACCGGCACCAACCACACCAGGCTGATGGCGTCATCATGACATCACCAGCAGGCTGCTACTGGTGCGCTCGCACCAAACCTTACCAGTAGGAACCCATCCCTTTATAGCAGATATAGAAGAGCACAAAAAGCACAAAGGATAGGATGTACATCTAGCTATGGAAAACAACTTGCAAATAAGTGTTAATTTCATAATTAAATAAGTAGCAATTCTCCGATTAAATTGGGTTTTTACCCAATTTACCATTCTGTCGCTAAAAAAATCTTCTTTTGTTTTTATAGGAATCTACAGGCAGCCATTGGAGCATACTATGATTTTGAAAGCCCAAACATCAATGTGCCCTCCATGTCCTTTGTAGAAGATGTGACTATAGGAGAAGGAGAATCCATCCCTCCAGATACCCAGTTTACAAAAACGTGGAGGATACAAAACACAGGTGATTTCTGAAGGTCTCTTCTCTATGTTTATGTTGATTTAGTTTTCTTATATTTTTTTCTAGAAATAAAATGTTGTGCTTGCTACAAGAACTAATCAATACCTGTGGACACTTGTACCTGTGCCTAAGTTTTTTGGTTAGTGCCATCTTTTCTCAAAAGAAAGGATGTGGGAAAGGATTGGCTAAATAATTACTGTTGAAGGTGGAGGAAGGTTTCATCTCATACTTGTAGATTTATTTATGTTATGTTGTGTTGTGTTGTGCTATGATATGTACTATCTTATGTTCCTGTGATTTTCTTGGCAAGATTTCAGAAGTGGTTTGCCATTGCTTCCTTTGTAGGGCTGTGAGAGAATAACTGGCCCAAGATGAATCAGTTGGTTTTCTGCTTAAAATGGTACTATATTCTCCCAATTTTTAGCTTGAGGTCTTAGACCTACACTAAATTGGCTCTTAACATGTGCAGATAGATGAATATAAACAGACCTCATATTGTTGAAAGGGAGAACATGCTTTGATTCATTGGGCTCTCTATCTGGGTTGGAAAGGCTTGTATAATACAGATCATGTTTTAAGTCATATTTCTGCAGAAATATTGACAATTCAAATGGCACACAAACTTCAAAGAATGCTTAAAACGCACACGTAAATGTATGTATAAATTTAACATTCACCATGTTTACATAGGAAAGGCATAGGTGCCTGTGGAGGAGTAAGTGACATCAATTATATTATGTAAGATACATCATTGGCATAGTGATGTCATAAAACAAGACATTGGTATGGTTTCTAATAATACCTATGTTGAGGATCTTTAGGATTGCTTTCATCCTTGATTTGTGTACATGGAAGATAGTTGTAGAAGGTTATATGTTTTTTCTTACCATTATTCTTAATAGTTTTAAATTTATAATGATCTTCCATTAGGGTAAAAATAGTATTGAATGGAGAATTCATTTCTCTCTCCTCAGATAGCTTAGACTGACTAGTTCCAATCTGAGGAAACCTTCCAATATGATAAATGTTGCTTCCTCACTGTTATGTTGACTTCCTGAAGCTTAGTTTTTCTTTAGCTGTATTGAAAGTAGTCATGTTTTTGTAATTCAGTAAGAAACTTTAGAGAATGAGTCCAAACATATGTCATTACATTGCTACACATGTTTTGAATAGTCACACATTCTGATGTAAATGTCTATTTTGAGCCTTTCATTCCTTTGAAATTTATATTTTTTTCAATTACAAAAATATTTGGTTCAGAATTTTTTCCTTTCTTAAGTTAAGTAAGGTATAGTTAGTACATTTGGATTGTATTTCCTTGCTGTTTTTTTTAAAAAAAACTTTATAATGGAGAAAACTTTGAAAAAGTCACAAACAGCTTTTAAAATACAGTACTAAGCTGAAATAGCCTACACAACATATAAAAAAATCCCTGGAGTTAACATTATGATGAAACTTTGGGAAGAGATTAAATGAGATGAGATGTACTAGCCTTTGGGGATATGATTATATGAGAAAAATTAGATCTGATGCAAGAGAAATAACTGTGCTGACAGATATTGCAGTGACAGGATATAACTTGAACTGCTGAATCTACTGTATGTATCTATGAGCTTATTATATACATGAATGTTGTAGAAGACAATTGTATTACAAAATATATACAACTTTAAATAAAGTATGTTGTTATCCTTAAGTGATATACAATATTAAGTTTATAGTAACTGTTCTAAAGTTACAATCATAAGTTGAGGCACCCTCATGACTGGACCTGATTTTATAGCCATTTTTCTCATGATTGTTGAATAAATCACATGGTGATAAATGCAAACCCTTCTCACAAATACCATATTTTTCAGAGTATAAGACGCACCGGAGTATAAGACATACCTTAATTTTGGGAGAGGAAAATAGGGAAAAGAATCTACTTACCAGGTATTCATCTGGCTAGGGTCTTTAACCAGCACATTATTTTATCCCCTAGTTAGGGATTAAAAAAAACTTTATTCAAAGAGAGTAACAATGAAAGAGCTTGCAAGCCAGTAAGAACTGGGAACATCATTAGCACCTGGAAACAAACATTCAGAGAAAGTAGAGCAATAGAAAAAACCCTGCAAAGACTTAGGGCTTGGAAAACATTCTTCACAAAGAGTAACAATGAAAGAGCTTGCAAGTGGTAAGAGCTGGGAGCATTGTTAGTACCTGGTCAGGGCTGGAAAGAAACATTCAGAGAAAGTAAAGCAATGTAAAAAACCCTGCAAAAACTTAGGGCTTGGAAAACATTATTTGCAGAGAGTAACAATGAAAGAGCTTGCAAGCCAGTAAGAGCTGGGAACATTGTTAGCACCCGGTTAGGGCTGGAAAGAAACATTTGGAGCAAGTACAGAATGGGTAAAAAAACTCTACAAAAACAGGGTTTGGAAAACATTATTCACAGAAATTAACAATGAAAGAGCTTGCAAGTTGGTAAGACCTGGGAACATCATTAGCACCTGGTTAGGGCTGGAAAGAAACTTATTTGGAGCAAGTTAGAGCAATGAAAAAAACTCTGCAAAGACTTAGGGCTTGGAAAACATTCTTCGCAGAGAGAAACAAAGGTAAGAGCTGGGAAGATTGTTAGCAGCTAGTTAGGCTTGGGTGCGGGGAGCTACATTCAGAATATAAGACGCATCCAAATTATCAGCCTCTTTTAAGGGAGGAAAAAGGTGTGTCTTATACTATGAAAAAATATGGTAGTTAGTTTTTCTGGAAATGAGCAAAACCCACTAGATTAGAAATTAGCAAAAATTTACAAATTGGGATCATATAACAATGGGTTGCTGCAACCAGTTGTAAATATGCCTGGTTGCCAAGTGTCCAAAATGCAGTCATGTAATGGGAGGTGGGGTGGAGAAGGAGTGACATTTTGCAACAGCCAGAAGTGCTTACCTATCTGAGGCCATCACAACTGCAAACTGTTGTTAAATGACTAGTCTACAGTAAAAGACTATGTGTTTCTCCAAACTATGTAAGTTTTGTTATTTTAATATTTACATGTAAACATAATAAATAAAAATAGCCTATAGCAGGGGTATAAAACTGGCAGCCCACAGGCCAGATGTGTCACGTGCAGGCCACACCCACCCCAGCTCCGCAAAGGGAAAAACCATTGCAATACATCATGTGACGGCAAAGTGACACCATGAGTTTGACACCCGTGGCTTATAGGAAACCTAGGGAGGTAGTGTGTTTCTCTTCATTAAATATGTTTAAGAGAAGGTTGGACTGCGATCTGACAGATGGATTCTTTAAACTGGACTGAGCAAGAAATGGGTTGAATGGCCCAAACAAACCTTTCTGTGGTATGCTGAGTTGAGAATCTAAAGAATGGGTTCCCTCTGCTTCCTCTGCTTGGAGTCTGAGTCAATCAGGTCTTTGATCCCACCTCTCCATCTCTCTATTTTTCTGCCTGGAGACTGAGCACATGATATTTTTTTAGTCACGCCTCCCTTGCCTGGTGACCTCCCAGTTCGGTTCAGTCTTGAGCCAGAAGAGAGGTGTAAAATGAAGTGCTTCCCCCTTCGATTCCTGGATTGTCTTAACCATGAGCTCAAAAAGAAAAATTAGTTTGGGAATTGCTTTCAGTGATCAGGTTGACTAATTGGTCTGCTAGTTAGCTGCCTTTTCCGGCTTCTGATAGCTGAGGTCCTTGCTAGCCACATGGCAGTGGCGAGGGCTCCATTCCTTTCTGGCCCTGACTTACCAAGAGGCCCCAGGCATTCCAGCCAGGGCTGTGGAGGGGACTCAGTTACTGCCCAGTTTCCCCTTGGCACACTGTTAGCGGCAGGCACTTATTTGGAGCAAATTCAAACTAGTGTAGCAGCAGCCCATTGCAGGCCAGATCTGCCTTGCAATGCAGTAAAAAGTGGTGGCTCTGGCGCATTCCACCAGCCAGCAACCTCAGGTAGGGGACAATAGGGCTTGCCCTATAGCCTCCTTGAGCTACAGGATTTCTCCAGCCAGAGGGCAGCTGCCAAGAAAGCAGCAGAGAAGAGCCATAATGAAACAGCCGCTGTGAGCAGGCCAAAAAAGAGGAGCTGAAATTTCCTGCCTTACAGAGGACCAACCATTGGGTTCTTCTAATGAATCAAGCCTCTTACAACCTATATCAGTGATAGCGAACCTATGGTAAATGTGCGCGGGGAGCCATATCTGCTGGCACACAAGCCTAGCTCAGTTCCAACATGTGTGTGCTAGCCAGCTGATTTTTGGCTCATACAGAGGGTGTTTTTAGCTTCCAGAGAGCCTCCGGGGGGGGGAATGGGGGAGGACATTTTACCCTCCCCTAGCTAAAGGGAAGCCTTTGGAGCCTGGGGAGGGCGAAATACGAGCCTACTGCCCCCCCCCCCAAAATAAGTTGGGAAGCAGGCCGTTTCCCGACTCCAAGGGGCCTTTGGTGAGTGGGGAAAGTTGTTTTTGCCCCCCCCCCCCAGGCATTGAATTATGGATGTGGGCATTTGCGCATGAAAAATAGTGCACACACACACTTTCATCACCTGAGGGAAAAAAGGTTCGTCATCACTGGCCTACAGTGTTCCCTCGGTTTTCACGGGGGATGTGTTCCAAGACCGCCCGCGAAAGTCGAATTTCCGTGAAGTAGAGATGCAGAAATAAATACACGATTTTTGGCTGTGAACAGTATCACAAGCCATCCCCTTAACACTTTAAACCTCTAAATTACCATTTCCCATTCCCTTAACAACCATTTATTTACTCACCATTATTACTGGTACTCACCATTGAATAAGACCCTTAGTGACCCTGATATTTATAAACATAATTATTTATTAACAATTTTTTTTTTGTTATTTATTTGCTAAAATTATTAGTTTGGCGATGACGTATGTCGTCATCAGGTGGGAAAAACCGTGGTATAGAAAAAAACCTGTGAAGTATTTTTTAATTAATATTTTTTGAAAAACCGTGGTATAGACTATTCATGAAGTTCGGACCCACGAAAATCGAGGGAACACTATACAGTACAGTGGTACCTCAAGATACGAACCCCTCGTCTTACGAACAACTCGTGATACGAACCCGGGGTTCAGAAAAATTTTGCCTCTTCTTACGAACTTTTTTCGAGTTACGAACCGGCGTTCGGGAGGCTGCTGGGAAGCCCCCCGGCTGTTTTAAAAGGTGACAGCCGGGCGGCGGAGCTTCCCAGCAGCCTCCCGAACGCCGGTTCGTAACTCAAAAAAAGTTCGTAAGAAGAGGGAAAATTTTTCTGAACCCCGGGTTCGGTTCGGGAGGCTGCTGGGAAGCCCCCCAGCCCGGCTGCGACCTTTTAAAACAGCCGGGCGGCTTCCCAGCAGACGCCAAACGCGGAAGTTCGGGTTTGGCGTTCGGCTTCGGGAAGCTGCTGGGAAGCCGCCCGGCTGTTTTAAAAAGTCGCAGCCGGGCTGGGGGACTTCCCAGCAGCCTCCTGAACCCTGAACTTTTGTCGAACTTCCGGGTTCGGGGTTCGGGAGGCTGCAGGGAAGCCCCCCAGCCCGGCTGCGACCTTTTAAAACAGCCGGGCGGCTTCCCAGCAGCCGCCGAACGCGGAAGTTCGGGTTTGGCGTTCGGCTTCGGGAAGCTGCTGGGAAGCCGCCGGGCTGTTTTAAAAGGTCGCAGCCGAGCTGGGGGGCTTCCCAGCAACCTCCCGAATCCCGAACTTTTGCCGAACTTCCAGGTTCGGGGTTCGGGAGGTTGCTGGGAAGCCCCCCAGCCCAGCTGTCACCTTTTAAAACAGCCGGGCGGCTTCCCAGCAGCTTCCCGAAGCCGAACACCAAACCCGAACTTCCGCGTTCGGCGTTCGGAGACTGCTGGGAAGCCCCGCCGCCCGGCGGTCACCTTTTAAAAAGCCTGGGGGCTTCTCGGCGGCCTCCCGAACGCCGAACCCGGAAGTTCGGGTTTGGCTTCGGCGTTCGGGAGGTCGCTGAGAAGCCCCTAGGCTGTTTTAAAAGGTGACAGCCGGGCGGCAGCGTTTTTTTTTGCGGGGTTTTTTTTTTGGTTGCATGGATTAATTGACTTTACATTGTTTCCTATGGGAAACAATGTTTCGTCTTACGAACCTTTCGTCTTACGAACCTCCCCCTGGAACCAATTAGGTTCGTAAGACGAGGTATGACTGTATATGCTATCATACCTGGTCACCAGGTGGCGGTAGGGAGCTGCTTTCCCCTATTCCTATGGAATCAGTGGATAGATTTGCATTTTTTCCTGCTGCAAATCCCAACCTGTCTGGAGCAGGATCAGAGAGACAAATTCCTCTTTCAAGAGCAATAGCTGAGGTTACCTTTACCCCAACCGCAGCAAGGCTCCACCCAGAGGATGACAATGGTTCAGAATTACTCTGCATGCTCGCTCAAGCTATTTATGGACATTGTTCAGAGGCAATGGGCCAATCCAGGGGCAGGTCCTCCACCTACAGGAACTGAGAAGAAACACTAATGTAGTTGCAGACCAGGAACAGGTTCCAGTTGAATTTTGCTGTCGATGCACATCCGCACACACGTCCCACCACGTGATTTCACTTCCCCACATGCCCAGGACCATATTACAAGTGGAAACACAACTGAGGAGCTTCTCAGCTGTGCTTCAGAGATTGGCATTAAGACGAGGGCAGGCAGGTGGGCTTCTTCCGGCAGGGAGACACCAGAAAAAAAAATCACCAAAAATTGCACCATCATGGGTTTCTCCCAGTGCAGCACTCTGGTAGGAACCCACTACTTCTGCATACCTCTCTGAGGCCCTGACTCCTTCGGTAGATTAACCAGTGGCAGTGGCTGCGCTCCTGCCCACTGAGGCCATTGATTGCCTCAAGGCAGACAACAAGAAAGCAGAACTGGCTCTTCAAAAAGCCCACCAGGCGGCTGCCTGGACGGTCAAGTCCATCCCGTCGGCTTTGTTTTTAAATCAGGCCTCATTGCTTTCAGTCCAACATAACACATTGGGTAGCAAGGTCACACCATTGACCTTGGACAGGGGCATCCATCACCAAGACCTTTGAGATCCAGGTGCTTCTGTTGCCCGGATGAGTAACAGCCTATTTGACTAGAAGCGCAGACATGATGGCTGCATGGAATAAACAGGCTTCTATAGAAGACATCTGTAGGACAGCGACATAGAAACATAAGATTGATGGCAGAAAAAGACCTCATGGTCTATCTAGTCTACCCTTATATTATTTCCTGTATTTTATCTTAGGATGGATATATGTTTATCCCAGGCATGTTTAAATTCAGTTACTGTGGATTTACCAACCACATCTGCTGGAAGTTTGTTCCAAGCATCTACTACTCTTTCAGTAAAATAATATTTTCTCACGTTGCTTTTGATCTTTTCCCCAACTAACCTCAGATTGTGCTCCCTTGTTCTTGTGTTCACTTTCTTATTAAAAACACTTCCCTCCTGAACCTTTTTTAACCCTTTAACATATTTAAATGTTTCGATTATGTCCCCCCCTTTCCCTTCTGTCCTCCAGACTATACAGATTGAGTTCATTAAGTCTTTCCTGATAAGTTTTATGCTTAAGACCTTCCACCATTTTTGTAACCCGTCTTTGGACCCGTGGTCTTCCCCATCCCCATTCATACAACACTACAAGTTGACGAGTACTTCAAAAAGTTCATACAAAATTGGGGACTCAGGACCAGACTGCTCCCCACCCTTATGACAGCCAGTTTTGGTATGTCCCATTCCTTGGATTCTTGACTCAGCACACCAGAGAAAGGACACTGGTTTTACCTGACACGCTCCATCTTGGTGTGCTGAGGGGGAATCCAAACCCATCCTGGTCTTAAGTCCAGGAATGATCAGAATCAGTACCGACAAAATATCGTCAATTATTATCCCTTCATCAAATCTGAGCCTCTCAGAGAAGGTGGGGCCAAAGACCTGATTGACTCAGACTTCATGCTGAGGAAATAGAATAAACCCATTCCTTGGATTCTCTGTCAGCATACTCAGAAGGAGCGTGACAGGTAAGGCCAGTGCCCTTTCTAATTCTATGGTACACGTGCAGATTATTCATGCAGTACTGAATGCTTCATGTATACATCTAACCACATACACTTTATGCTAGTAATAGATGAATAACTCATTTGGCAGGATTTTATATGTGAGAGTGAGTCAAACAGCAATGCCATTTTATTTAGGACAGGTATAATTACCAACATAGGAACATGTAGCATACATAAAAATGAAGCTAATCCTCTGTAGATTACATCCCAACTTCTCAACATAGTCACCGTTTCTCTCAATAGCAATGTCCTACATTCGAATGAGAGCATGTATCCCTGCCTTGAGAAATTTTGTTGACTGTTCTTTGAGCCACTTTTTCACTGCAATTTTCACTTCCTCACTGGAATAATTTTTGCCTCTCAAGCTCTCTTTCAGGGGGCTATAATCTAAAGTATTGTCCTCAAACACATTTTGTAATCATCTGTGAATGTTCACAGGGTTTTCCTCCTCAGCAACAAGGAATTCAATCACTGCTCTTTGTTTTTGATGCAACTCTAAGGAGGAAGCCATTTTGAATTTTCCTTTCAAGTCTACAAACCTGAAAAGTGTGAAACAAAATATTTCAGAATGTAAATGATATAATCATTTATAGCTGGGAAAAACTTCTGGTATTTTTATCAAAAACTTCACCTGAAATAAATAAAATGGCATTACGTTTTAACTCACCCTTGTAATATACATACCGGTACTGTACTTGAAAATTCCCAGAAATTTTTGTAACTCAGAATTAGCCTTATTTTTGTGCCTAAATTATATTGCCAAAGTTATTTGAAGATATATTTTTCCACTAATTGGAGTTATATCTTGATATAGGATATCAAGATATTAACTTTCTATACTGTATCTTTTTTGTATTTTAAATCTACCCTATTTATTTTGTATTTTGTATCATCAATCAGCTAAAGACCATTGGTATTGCATACATTATTGAAACAGACCTTTACATGTATTACGGATATTTTACAGCTTTATCAAACTATTCTTAATTTTAGTTTAAGAAATACTTATTTTTAAGGTGATGGGGTCAGATGGATATTATTGCAAGTTCAGTGGATGCTACTACTGTCCTTATTTGTGAACTTATCTCTTTAAAATGATATTGAATATCAAGAATGTTGATTCAAGGATTTACAAACCTGGCCATTAATAATAATAATAATAATAATAATAATATTATTATTAATTAGATTTGTATGCTGCCCCTCTCCGAAGACTCGGAGCGGCTCACAACAATAATGCAAAATACAAATCTAATGTTAAAAGCAAAAACAGTTTTAAAACCCTTAGTTAAAAACAATCATACAACCCAAACAAACCATACATAAAACGGAGCAGCCGAGGGGAATCAATTTCTCCATGCCTGCCGACAAAAGTGGGTTTTTAAGAGTTTGCGAAAGGCAAGGAGGGTGGGGGCAGTCCTAATCTCCAGGGGGAGTTGATTCCAGAGGGCCGGGTGGTCCCGAAGGTATTCTGGTCCGATGCCATGAAGGGCTTTATAGGTCATAACGAACTCTTTGAATTGTGACCGGAAATTGATCAGCAGCCAATGCAGACTGCGGAGTGTTGATGTGACATGGGCATATCTGGGAAAGCCCATGATTGCTCTCGCAGCTGCATTCTGCACGATCTGAAGTTTCTGAACACTTTTCAAAGGTAGTCCCATGTAGAGAGTGTTACAGTAGTCAAACCTCGAAGTGATGAGGGCATGAGTGACTGTGAGCAGTGACTCCCAGTCCAAATAGGGCCGCAACTGGTACACCAGGCGAACCTGGGCGAACGCCCTCCTCACCACAGCCGAAAGATGGTGGTCTAATGTTAGTTGTGGATCGAGGAGGACACCCAAGTTGCAGCCCCTCTCCGAGGAGGTCAGTAATTCCCCCCTCAGGGTAATAGACAGACAGATGGAATTGTCCTTGGGAGGCAAAACCCACAGCCACTCCGTCTTGTCAGGGTTGAGTTTGAGCCTGTTGACAACCATCCAGACCCCAACAGCCTCCAGGCACCATTACATCACTTCCACATTACATTAAGTACAGTATCTTTCTTTTAGTTAATTAACTGATTAAATGTAATTAATTTTAGTTACGCACTTTTCATGTTAAAGAAATCTTGTTTCATGTATCATCCATATTTGTTCCTTTTCAATAAATTTTTGTATGTTTTTATTCAGTTTATAATAAGAATGGGAATCAGTCTTGTATCAGACAGGTGCATTTCCATCCTGAACAATGGAAGTCTTGAAAATGATCTGTCTTTTATCTGGCAGTTATTAATCTTTCTTTCATTATATAATGAAATGATGCACATGTAATGGGAAATGTATAATCTTATGCTTATATATTTTTTTCATGATTGTAATGAATGACAAATGGTTTAATGCTACATTTGCTAAACATAGGGACAGAAGCATGGCCACCAGGAGTTTGTCTCAAGTATGTTGGGGGAGATCAGTTTGGCCATGTGAACATGGTGATGGTCCAATCGTTGGAACCCCAGGAGATTACAGATGTCAGCGTTCAGATGTGCAGTCCCAGTACTGCAGGAATGTATCAAGGACAGTGGCGGATGTGCACTGCTACAGGACTTTATTATGGAGGTAAGTCCTACTTTCTCATTTGCAATTTTTATTAGCAGAGTTTGAAGAAATATTAGTGCTGCTAAGATTTCTGATTCACGTCAAACTAATCTTTCCTATTAGATACAGTCATGCTTAGTAAGAGATTGACATATCAGAGTTAACATCCTTTTTTAACATATTATGTCCTACTAAAATGGTCTACTGTTTTAATCACAATTGGGATGTTGAGTGAAGCAATCTTTAAGAAAACACTGTCATACTCAACGACTGCAATCCCACCTCTCCCAGTTGTGGTCATTAGGTAACGGCATAGGACATTAAGTGAATGGTGCAAAACCCCCTGCCTTCTGAGGGAGGGTAGGCAGCTCCCCTTTATGTGCAGAACATACAGGAAGAGAGCTCAGATGATTTTATAATATGTTTTAAATTGTTTATTGAGATGGGTGGCCATATCAATTTGATAAATAGAACCTATTAAAATGAATGAAGAAAGCAGATTGAAGGGGGCAACAATTTCAGAGGAACTATTTAAAAATTACATTCCACACTGTTTTGTTTTTGTTGCAAAAGTGAGAGCAAAAATGACTCTGCTTATGATTCTGTTTTGTTTAAGAGACTGCCATAGCCACTTCAAAGATAATCCACTAATACTTTTTTGACAACTGCTTTTCCAAGAACAGGAAAAGTATATGATTTTTCTTTTTACAATATAATGTAATTTTCCTCCATAGAAATGCTGTTGTTATGGAGAAAACTTAATTTCTTATTAAGTCATTCTTTCCTTTAAAAAATTATTCAATAATTATTTGATACAATCCCTAAAATTAACATATTTCAACACTCGTTCTTCATTATTTGATTTATATCCTGCCCATTTTACATACTTCTCATCTTCCTATTTTTGCCATTGTTTTCTTCCACACCAGTCTGTAAGATGGAATGGCTTAAGAGTGCATGCTTGATCCAAACCTACCACTTCCTTTGCTAAAAGTGGGCTGGAACTTTCCCCAGTTGCAGTACATCTTAACCATTACAATATATTAGTTTGTAGTGGGTTTTAAAATCCTTTACTACTGGTTCGTGCATGCAATGTTTCTGCGCATGCACAGAAGCTTCCCGAGCGGATGGCTGGAGCCTCCCGCTCCTGGCACTACTGGTTCTTAGAACTGATCCAAGCCAGGAGCAAACAATCACTGATATTAGTTCCCTTTATGTACATATAAATTTGCAGAACAATCATTTTAGTATTTGTTGAATCCTAGATAACTTTGTAATACTCCTAATAGAGTTTCTAAAAATTGTAAGGAAATAAGTTTTTTAAAGTATGTTTCTTGACTATATTCAGATCTGCTTTGGAGTCTTAATTAACTTTTTGTGGATGTTGAAGGGCTTAGTAAGAGATATTTGATCCATATGGTATCTCTCTTAATATTTCATCATCTTTTGGACCCAAAGGTGCTTTATCAGGAGGCAACTAGACTTTCTGGTTTTTCTTTGAAGAAAGCAACCCATTTTGGTTCTCATCCAAGAAGCTTCTTCAGCTCTGATTAGATTATGGGGAATGGAAGGACTTCTACTCCTTGCAGATAGCTGGTCATTTGCATTCTTTTAGTCACTTAGAGGTTTATCTGTGTCATCAGGGTCACTTGAGTGATGCAAATAGGTGTGGTGCCTTCTTGGAACTATTGAAAGGACTGTGTTGTAAACTGGAGATAAATGATGTCGTATTTTTCCCCCTCTGTTGAGAGAAGGCTGTTCAGTTTTCACATAGATGGCTTCTTTGACCCCTCTTTCAAACCAGTGGTCCTCTCTGTCCAAAATATGGACTTTGCTGTCTTTAAAAGAGTGGCATTTGTCTTTTAAATGCAGATGGACTGCTGAATTTAGTCCTTATGGGTTTGTTCTCCTATGTCAGTGATGGCAAGCATTTTAGAGACTGAGTGCCCAAACTGCAAGCCAAAGCCCCTTTATTTATCGCAAAGTGCCAACAAGGCAATTTAACTTGAATACTGAGGTTTTACTACCTAAAATAATTATAAATAAGGCAGAGTTCAGCTGATTGTTCTAAGAGAAACATGATAAATGCAGTTTTATGCCCCTTTTATTCCCCCTGCTTTTGAAATATTACGTTTAGCAACAATAAAAAAGGAAAACGTTTGTAATATCATTTCTCTTTCCCTCCCTCCCTATATCTTCCTCTCTTTGTTTCTCTCTCTCTCTTTCCCTCCCCTCCCTCTCTTTGTCTTTCTCTGTTTCTCTGTTTCTCTTTACCTATATCCCCCTCTTTCTCTTTTCCTCCCCCCACCTGTTTCTCTCTCTTTGTCTCTCTCTCTGTTTCTCTCTTTCCCTCCCTCTCTCTCTCTGCCTCCTTCTGTTTCTGCCCCCCCCCCCAGGGGGGGGGAAGGAACCCCTGAATTGGTGGTGGACGGTGGGAATCTGATGTCTGGCAGCCAAGAAGCCCAGGAGTAGCACGCCGAATCTCAGCTGGCGGGTGGGGAGGCAGGGCATCCCAACACAGGCAGCTCTGCAGGAAAAGCAATTGACCAGATGTCAGTTGCTTTTTTTTGCTGATCCGATGCAAAGTTGCGGCTCTGCGTCATAATGGGCTTCAGGAGGAGGGGACCCTTTTTCTCTCATTGTGAAGCACGCAAATGAAAACATTCATTCAATCAATTCCAACTTTGCAAGATCTTTTTTTCTTGCAAGAAGTTGGAATTGATTGAATGAATTTTTAAAAAATCTCACAAACTTTTGTTTCCCTGCAAACTACGCTGGGAAATGTGACAGAGAAACGTGATGGAACTGGGCTGGGGCAATGGCATGTGTGCCCACAGAGAAGGCTCTGTGTGCCCCCCTCTGGAACGCAGGCAAAGGTTCATCACAATGGTCCTAGGTTCCCCTAACATCTTCAAAAAGTCCAGTTGCCTCTTGAAAAAGCACCTTTAGGTCACTCATAGACATCACCTATTAGATTATTTTTTTTCCTGCTCAGTTGTTTCTGATGCTTTTTTAATTTGAGGAAGGGGTGGTTAAAGTTTTTCATTTATTTTTCTTTTCATATACAATCATACAATGTAATATACCCTCTATTTTCATTACAATAAAAGGCAGTATCATGTTAGTAAAACCTATATAATCACAAAAATTCTAAATTCATACTTATTTGATTTCAGTATACAGTGATACCTCGTCTTACGAACTTAATTCGTTCCGTGACCAGGTTCGTAAGATGAAAAGTTCATAAGACGAAGCAATTTTCCCCATAGGAATCAATGTAAAAGCAAATAATGCATGCAACCCCATACCAAAAATCACCCCTTTTGCCTTGCACCGCTGGGAATCCCCGCCTCTGGACTTCCGTTGCCAGACGAAGCACTGGGATTCCCCTGTGGCTCCCGTCACTGGAATTCAAAGCAGTACCGGCAAAAATGAAGGGATTTCCTCAGGGGAATCCCCGTGCTTCGGCTGACAACAGAAGTCCGGAGGCAGGGTATCCCAGCAGCGGCAGCTCGGGTTCGCAAAGTGAAAATAGTTTGGAACAAGAGGCAAAAAAATCTTAAGCACCAGGTTCATATCATGAAAAGTTCTTATGAAGAGGAGTTCGTAAGACGAGGTATCACTGTATATCATTTTTCCATATTGCCAAACTTTCTAATTTTGTCATCCAGATAAACCAATTTTCTTCTACTTTAACTTAATTGTTAATGTTTCTTCAAATAATTAATACAAACAATATCTCTATTATCTTCAGCGCTAAGCCGTAATGTTTCCTTCCTCTTATGCTTTTTTTCTAAAAGCTAAAAACTCTTATATAACCTATTATTTAACTCAAAAAAAAGAAACAGATACACCAATAAATTTCAAACTTTTTCCTTCTCCCTTTTAGTAATACAATATATAATAATAATAATAATAATAATAATAATAATAATAATAATAATAATAATAATAATAGAAAAAGAAAATGTCTTTGCAATTTTTTGACAAGGTTTTGCAGAAATTGTGGTTTGCCATTACCTCTTCGCTAAGGCTGAGAGAAAATAACTAGCCCAAGATCACACAACTGACTTTATGCCTAAAATGAGACTAGAATTCATGGTCTCCTTATTTTTACTCCGATACCTTAACCAGTTCATCAAACTGGCTGTCAGAGTAATAAAGAATGTTTTTTTTTCTTGCAAAAATATATTTAGATTAATAATATGACGGCATGCAATTTTTGTTTACTGTTATTAACAATTAACATTTCAATTGACAATAAATTGACTTTTCTTGAGAAGATTATTAATGCACGTAGTACTGGCTGATCTTGGAAAAATATGTAAAACTCATGTAGTAGGAAATAAATATATTTTGAAAACTACTGAATAAAAGCATTTCACATTCTTGTGTTCTTTAAGGTGCGATTCATCAAATTGACTTCTCATTTTATTTGTATTGCTTATTGATATAAAATTAATAATATTTGCTCCCAGATTTTGCTGTTCCAAATGAAGTATGAGAACAGCATTATTAATCAAAGTTTTACAATATGTTATCATATTAGGAAGGTAACTTTGTAAATACAGTATTACACTTACCAGCAGGTGTCAGTATATAACTTTCAAGTCTCAGAATATTTTTTTTAGAAAACTCTTTTGTAATGACTTTTATGTATGGGAAATTGAGTCCTGATTGGTTTTGGTCAGGGAGATTTTACTTGTTCTTTTTATTGCATATGCTTAGATCGGGGTAGGCAAAGTTGGCTCTTCTATGACATATGGACTTCAACTCCCAAAATTCCTGAGCTAGCATGATAGGCTCAGGAATTCTGGGAATTGAAGTCCACAAGTCATAGAAGAGCCAACTTTGCCTATCTCTGGCTTAGTTCATAAGCAGCATGCTAACTTGAAAAACTATGAGGTATATACAAAAGCTATAGCATCTACTTATCCAGAATCTTTTTTCACAGACATCATCTGGGTGATCCTTAGTGTGGAAGTTGGAGGACTTTTAGGAGTAACGCAGCAGCTATCATCTTTTGAAACAGAGTTCAACACGCAACCACATCGTAAGGTAGAAGGAAACTTTAACCCGTTCGCCTCTCCACAGAAGAACAGGCAACCAGATGAAAACAACTTAAAAGACCCTGGGGGTTCCGAGCTAGACACAATCAGCAAAAACACGTGGGGGCCTGCTCCTGACCAAATTGAACAAGATCAGACTGAACTGTCACAAAACTCTGTAAATCTCTCCCCCAACAGTCACTCAAACAACTTATCAGTAGTGACATACAGTAAGGTAGGTGCCCTGGGGATACAAGAGATGGGAAGACAATGAGTCAATGCCCTGTATTATGTCAGTCCTTCCTTCAGACAGTAGCTTCTCCTTGTTGCATCCGGTTGCAATGGTGGACCGTTGTACTGAATCCTACTGTTTATATTGCAAGGTCTTCTGAATTAAAAACAGGTTTAAACACGATTGTGCTAAAATGCTTTAAATTTTAAAAAAAGGATAACACATGCGAAAAGAGAAAATTAATTTTTTTAAAACTATGCTTAAAATTGGAGATCTGTGAAATAATTAAAACAAAGTTATGCAATTAGATTTGGAAAATAAGGGATAAATAGATGCTTAATGCTTTTATGACAAGGACAACATTATCTTTGATTTTTATTGAACTTTAATTTGTTACTTAGTTCACCCCCGGCTAACTGACATGCACACACACACACACACACATCTATATTGCCATATAGTCAGCCCAGTGTAATATAGTCTTGTATGTACTGACTCTGTCATAGTCTAATTTGCTGAATACAGCTTGTGTTTAAAATGAATCAGAACTTGGATAATTTACAGTTTTAATGTTATATACAGTATTTTTTTTAATTTCATACTCATTTATAGCTTGCAATGTTAAAAGAGAAGTAACTATGTCAGAAAAGATCTTGATGACATAGTGATGAAAGAAGGGGAGTATGTATAAGGGATTGGGGATTTTTATTTATTTTTTTGCTTTAGCTCCATCTACCTCACCAATTAACTTCTGATCCCTAGAGGAAAGAAGGCCTTGGCATCTCCCCACACCCTCCTCTCCCCAATGTGACTCTTCTCTGGCAGAAATGGGCTTAAGTCTAAGCCTATTCAATATGCCTTTTATGTTATTCTTGGCAGGGGGATAAATGTTGGATTAAGTTTGAAAATAGGATGAGCAAAAATGGTTGGCTTGCTTAAGAAAGAGGAAAGGAACTTAAAGATATATTGCAGTGGTCACATGACAGGGAAAGTGTACCTTGGAATTATGACAAGAACAACATCTTTGTCCATTGAATCAGGGCATCAAAGAATGAACAAGGGGAGAGACAAAAACTTCATTTTAGGCTCTAGTGTCAGATTTAATGTGAGGAAAGTATAAATTTCAATGAAAACTTCCTAAAAAGCTTGAGAACAGTTGAATTTACTTTTAAAGAAAAAGTTGTTTAATTTAGAGTTAAATAAAAAGTCATGCTATTATTTGTCATTCATTTTAATTTTCTTTTTTGTCAAATTTTGTCCGATTTTTAAACACTGGTGTCTGGCTGTCTGCCTTCTCAATTTTGCCTTTGGAGTCTTATATGTTTCCAAATCTACCTCTAAGATGCAGCTCCGTGTGGAAGAGTTAGTTTACTGGGATGTGTAAACAGAATGGATTGCGAACATTTGGAGATGGTCGTAGATTATATTTGCTCCAAGATGAAAATAATTCAGTTAAATATATCGATAAGTAGGTGAATAGCAAGTTCAAGGATGTAAATTATATATTTTAGAGTGCAGAAGCAACTATTGTAGTATATTCCAGATTATTAAAGCTAAAAGTGCAGGCAGTCCTCATCTTATGACCACAACTGAAACCAAAATTTCTGTGGTTAATCGAGACATGTGCCTCATTTTGCAGCCTTTCCTACCAGAGTTGTTAAGTAAATCACTGCAGTTGTTAAGTTAGTAATAAGATTAAGTGAATGTGGTTTCTCCATTGACTTGGCTTATCAGACAATCTCAAATGGTGATCACATGATTATGGGACACTACCATCCTCATAAATATGAACCGGTTGCCAATCATCTCAATTTAACACATAACCAAGGGGATTCTGCAACAGTCGTAAGTGTGAAAAATGGTCAAAAGTCACTTTTTCAGTGCCATTGTAACTTTGAATGGTCACTGAATGAATATTGTAAGTGAAGGAATATCTGTATGTGAAATTAAATATGATAAATGTTAATTAAAATACTTAAAATGCTCATTGAGTTGCATTACTGAATTCTGAGCATGTGTCAGTATACTTGATATACTGTATCGGCGGTGGGCTACGAGCCGGAAGGCTAAATTGCGTTGCCACCATGGCTTGTAAGTTCTTGCAGGGCCAGTGCGATTTTGCTGCTGCACCTGTGGAGGCAGATAGACCATGCACGGAGCTGCAGGTAAGCCCATGCTTTGGCGAGATTTTTTTGCTTCTGTGCATGCCAAAACACGGGCGTACCTGCAGTTCCGTTCACGATTTTGCTGCCTCCACAGGTGCAGCAGCAAAATTGTGCTGGCCCCGCAAGAACTTATGAGCCGCGGCGACGAGCGCAATTTAGCATTCCAGCTCGTAACCCACTGCTGTACTGTATGGCCTAGTTTAGGAGTGAAGTTAACAGTAAGCTGGTGTGCAAGGATATTCTTTTGATAAGAGATCCTAAATTACATAGCAGGATCATGCATGTGATTATGTACAAGATTTGCCCCAAATTTTCCAGAATTTCCTGATATTATCCTTCATGTTTGCAGGAACTACTGACACAACTAAAGCTGGTATCCTAGTTTGTATATTCTCTATATTAACTGTAAAGCATTATGCGAAGGCCTTGATTGACTAAGTTATGATGCACAGCAGAAATACCTTGGGACCAAGAGGTAATACCACATCATATAGAAGAATACAATTTGTAAGACAAATAAAAGGCCGGCATGAATTTTAAAAGAACGTGAATTAATAAAGAATGGCTGTAAATTAAGAGAAAAGAGACAAAAGTAATACATCTGAATGAAGGTAGTCTGCAAATGGGCAGAGGAATTGATAAATAGGCATATACAAGGAGATAAAGATAAAAAATTAACTATTAACTTTGAATAAAATGTTTCCTGCCGTAACTTGCAGGGAAAGAAACATTTATGAGACTTTTAAAAAATTCACTCAATGATAAATATTATTAGAACTGCAAACATTGGTATTTATAAAAATTTTATCTTGCCTTTTTGGTTATTAAAATTATATTTAACATTATATAGACCTGTGTAGATCTGATAGGAGGAAAGCAAGTCCAAGGACTGTGCGGGACTTGAGTGGGAAGAGGAGCGTTGGATGCCTCGGCAGTGCAGGAGGTCTTCCAGAGTATCTCACACCCCAAGGCACCTTATGTTCCACTTAATGCACGCATCAAATACAGCTGCATCAGGGTGAGCAGAAGTTGTGGGGGTCATTTGATGAGAGACAGCCATCATCTCTTGGGATGGGTAGGCTCCTACTTTCATAAGTTGAGGACTTGTATATTTAGCTAAAGCTAATTTTTTGAATGCCCATTTCCCAAAAATGAAAACAGAAATCAACACTCATGGTGGGTTTTCCATTTCTATCCAGTCTCATATTGTTTCTGAGGAAGTAGAAGTTACCAAATATGAAGAAAATGCAAATACAAAGACTATAGAGCAGACCTGGGCAAAGTGTGGCCCAGGGGCCGGATGCGGCCTGCCCGCTCGATGTGACCGGCCCGTGGAGGAAGGAAGGAAGGAAGGAAGGAAGGAAGGAAGGAAGGAGAAATGGAGGAAGGAAGGAAGGAGAAATGGAGAAAGGAAGGAAGGAGAAATGGAGGGAGGAAGGAGAAATGGAGGGAGGAAGGAAGGAGAAATTCTCTTTCCATGCCCTTTTGCAAATTGTTCATTGGTTTCATTGGCCTTTCCAAGAAATTTAAAGCAACCCCCCCCCCACCTCAGGGGAAACAAAGGGAGGAGGAAGAAGAAGAGGAATCCAAAGCTACTTTCAGGCAAAGCCTGCACTATGTTTTCTCAACTGACAATGTAGGTCAGTTGAAGAGAAGCACCTGAAATGAATATTTTGCAAGAGAAGTAAAGAACTGCCCAAAAGCAGAAATAAAAGGCAGAGAAAATCAGAGAGACAGAAGTTTCTCTCCATCTGGGGAAGGAAGGAAGGAAGGAAAAATGGAGGGAATAAGGAAGGAAGGAAGGAAGGGGTGGGCAATTAATTTATAATTATAATATAATTATAATATATAATATATATTATATAATATATATATAATATAAATATATAATATAATATATAATTTATAATTATAATATAATTAACTCAGTTCTACCCAATAATATACAGTATTGGGTAGAACTGAGTTAATTATATTAATCTGCCCCTCTAAAACCATCCCAATTTCTTATGCGGCCCCATGGCAAAATTAATTGCCCACCCCTGCTATAGAGCATCTGAAAACCAAATTTTTCCAGTGTAGTAATGAATCTGGCTTGTCCTTTGTTTCATGTATTTAAATTTGTACACAAAGCAGTTTGCAATTGGTTATTTTACATGCTAATTATTTTGAATGATTACTATCACTTAACATAATTATGCTTTCCAAGTATATGTTTATTTTATCACACTTGTATTGTGCCTTTCCTCTAGGACAGTGATGATGAACTGATGGCATGGGTGCCATAGGTGGCACGTGGAGCCATATCTGCTGGCATGTGAGCTGTTACCCTAGCTCAGCTCCAATGTGCATGTGTGTGCTGGCCAGCTGATTTTTCGCTCACACAGAGGCTCTGGGAGGGCGTTCGTGGCTTCCAGAGAGTCTCCGGGGAGATGGGAGAAGGGGTTCCCCTCCCCCCCCGGCTCCAGGGGAGCCTTTGGAGTCTGGGAAGAGTGAAACACAAGCCTACATGAGAAGTTGGGAAACAGGCCATTTCCAACCTCCAGAGGGCCTGGGGGGGGGGGTACTCAGGTATGTGCAATAGGATGCGCCCATACTTTTTGGGAAAAAAGGTTCACCATCACTGCTCTAGGATGTTAAAACTTTTCCAATATTACCTTTATAACAAACCAGTGAGGTACTTACGCTGAGACAGTGACTGGTCCACTGCCAGTAAGGAGCAGAGAAGGGGCATTTGCTATTCACAAAACACCGCAAAGTTTTAAGACTTTTTGTAATTATTTCTTAAAACAGTTGGTAAGTATGTGTCCATTTTGATAATGGGATTTAAAAATATGCCTGTTCACAATTGGAAGAGAACACTTGTGTATATTTCTGTGGAACATGTCATAGTTACGAATTTTTAAAAATCAACTATCTGGCTGATATGTCAGACACTCTTAGGCACATAATTTAATTCACTAGCTGGAGCAACAGCAAGCTCCAGACTGAATTGGTGGGCATTACTCATTTTGGGATAGAATAGATTTCATTAATTTATGTACTGTATATTTGGAAAACCCATATTGATTTTATTCCCGTACAAGTTGCATATATATACATAATTCAAACAGTTATATTATATATATGTATGTATTGTTTTACATTGCCCCAAAGTTACATAATACACTAAGAATATTCCTGTGTTCTTCCCAGGGAAACACTTAAGCCAAAATAGCTTAGTATTATGTAAATTAGTTGTTTTGCTTGTCCAACCGCAATTTTTCAGCAAGAATTTTGGCTTGTTAAGTTTCTAGTTTTAAGAAAATCTTGTTTAGCAAAGAGAGTGTAATATTTAGAAAAATGAAATCTATCCATATACTGTAAACAAGAAATATGTTTCATGCCATTTCAGTATGGTTTGCTGAATGTTAATAGAAAATGTTAAAACCAAGGAAGTTCTTCTGGAGGCAATTACTAGATTATTTATATTTATGATAAAGATAATTCTTTGATAGTAATACATGCAGAAAAGATATATAAGAAAATAGCATTTTATTTTTCTCTTCTTTCTGTGTTCTCCAGATGAATTGTAGGGAAGAGATTTGGGTTATTGCATTATATTTGTATAGTGAGCGTTTAACAAAATACAGTACAAAATGCTCTGTTCATTTGTGTTCAGTTTACATAAGTGACTCAGAAGAAAGGCCAAGATAGTTTAGAGAAGCAGTGACCAGGAACAGCCCAGGAAATGATGACAAAAAGAAGGTGATTGAGTGGTATTATCTGAGGTTACCATCACTGTAAGTTAGGATATTTTTGTTTTATTTTGCAGCCAGGCGTCAAAAGCTAATGTCTTCTTTTAAAAAATAAACTGTTCTTTTATTTATTCAAACTGTATGACAAACAAAAGCGAAATAGAGTCAATATAGTTCTCTAATGTTTTCTAAGTCTTGGTGTGGTAACTACATTTAAAAGGAAGCTAGATGAGATACGAGAATTCAAAATGCTGTCTCCCAGTTAATATCACCAATGATTGATGGGGGGGTAAGAACTAGTTTCTATTGAAGATTCTGAATAAGAAATGTTAACTTGACTGAACTTGGAGAACAACATAGGCCACCCTTTGTGTTTTGTAAATCTTATGTGAAATGGACATTACTTCAGAATTCTTTTATTCTTATGCTCATCTTTACTGTTTAAGGTAATTTTTGCTGTCAAAGGGAAAAACTAATTTTCTTTTATTTGAATAATAATATGAAAACTAATGAGTATTTTATTAAATAAAATGTACCCATTTGGCATGTGACTTCTGACAAAAAGGCATTGCTAAATTCGTTTGGCCAGCAATCCTGGTTTCTTAAACCAATATAACAAAATACTGTAGCTGTCCAGGATTACACAAAAAAACCCCATATTTATAGTGAGTCAGTAAGAAAACTAGTGGGATTATTATGAATAAATTTTAAATATGAAAATGCTTTTGCATTACGAGTTTGTATGTCACACAAAAATTGGGAATATTTTTTTAAAAAATAGTATTTATGTCATTTGCTATCATTTGTTGGTTTAGTTTTCCTTTTTCTGCAAATGCAGGGGTGTTTCCCCAGATCAACTGAAAATTTATTTTCCTCTTTCCTCTTTTCCTTCTCCTCTTCTATTTTCCCATTATTCTCTCTTTTTTTCTCTTTTCATTTCACTATTTTATATTTTGACTAATAAAAAAAATTAAAGCATCCCACAAAATGAAATTGATCTTATCCATCAGTTGTGACAGAAACTGACCAACCAGCTTGTTGCCAAAACTTGACATCCTGGGTTGAGATAGAAAGTAGCTGCCCCGGGTAACCCAGCCAGCTTTCATGCCTAAGATGAACTCTAGAATTCACAATCTCCTGGTTTTTAGCCTGGTACCTTAACCACTAGACCATTTGTTTAGTACTCTAAATATATCAGGGGTATCCAAACTTGGCAACTTTGTGGACTTCAACTCCCAGAATTCTCCAGCCAGAATTCTGGGAGTTGAAGTCCACAAGTCTTAAAGTGGCCAAGTTTGAAGATCTCTGGAATATATTCTACCCTTGCTAAAGGAATTCAGTACAATTTGAATGAATATTTTGCTTCATTTTTCCTTATCTTACAACCTGTGAAACAGATTGGGATGAAAGAGAGTTGTGAGCCACTCCGAGTCTCTGGAGATGGGCGGCATACAAATCTAATAAATAAATAAATAAATAAATTCCCTGTAATTGCGAGTAGAATTGAATAGGAATTTTCCCAATCCTGTTCAAATACTTTGATCATAACAGTGTTCCGGATCACTTCCACCTTCCATAATCTGGTGATCTGGAGATGAATCATGCTGGAGGCCTGCTGACTCAGTGTAAATAGATACACAATCTTTATGTCCTATAAAGATTGTACAGTATTTGCTTATTACTATGCTTTGGCAAAAGCTGTCTTATTTTTCTGCTATTTATGTTATTTTACAGTTTATTAAAATACATTACAAAATATAGAGATAGTAAAACATTGTTGTAATGGGCACATTTAGAAGTTTGAGAGGCACCTCTAAAAAAATTGAAGGGATGCCTTGCTTATCCACAGGTTGCTTACTATGAAAGATGTGGCCGTTCCCAAAATAAGTTGTCAGGAGACAACTTAGTGAAGTTGTTTCTGTATAGTGTCTATCAATCTCCCTTCCATCCAATTTCTAGGGTTCCCAACTCCAAAAATAGCTCTTGATAGCTTTAGCAAATTAAAAGCAGGTGAAAAGTTTCAATAGAACCAGGGTGGCGCAGCACATAGAGTGCTGTACTGCAGGCCACTGAAGCTGACTGTAGATCTGTAGGTCAGCGGTTCAAATCTCATCACTGGCTCAAGGTTGACTCAGCCTTCCATCCTTCTGCGATGGATAAAGTGAGGACCTGGATTGTGGTTCTATTAAAAAGTGCTATTGCTAACGTGTTGTAAGTCGCCCTGAGTCTAAGGAGAAGGGCGGCATAAAAATCAAATAAATAAATAAATAAATTGCTCTGAGAGAACATATTTAAAAGCTTAAAAACTTTAAAACCTCCAACCTAAAGGGGCCTTCCAGCCTCCAACCTAAGACCTAAAGGAAGAGCTATGATTTAAAAACTTACTTGAAGGCAAGTAGAACAGGCATCTAACAAAAACAGACGGTTTCTTGCTCACCTTATTGCTTCTGAACAGGTATCCTACTTTGTTCAGCAACCTGTAAATACACAGGTGTTGCCATTAAAACAAATGTATGGCTCTCAACAATATGGATAGCAAACTGGCACTATTTTTCTCTCTCACACACACACACACACACACACACACACACACACTTTATTGTATTGTTCCAAATTTTAAAAAAATTAAAACTGTTTTGATATTATGAACACACCCTATTGATTTTCAGAATCATGTAAATAATAAATATTCTAAATTTAAAGTGTGATTCAAGAGATGCTTTGGCTATATCTGTGGACGACTGTACCAGATTATTATGATTAGAAAGGAAATGATAGCAATAAAATATTTTGGCAGTCTTGGGATTTATTATTGAAATGTGAATAAAATAACTAAGCAAGGGACATATTTTCTGGGAATTCTGGTCCTAATGTGTCTAATTGCAGAAATCTGAATTAAACAGCTGCATACAAATTTGAGAAGAGTAAAGTAGCATAGTTGCAGAAGACTTTTAAATTTTAAGATTTGATTTTTCAAACATAATGAAGTCGACTATGTTTAATATATTCTCAAGCTGAAATTAATTTTGTTTCTTGTTCTTTTCCAGGGTTTTCATGGTCCTTATCCCTTTGGACAGTCTTAAAAACAAAACGGGTATCGTCAAGAAGAGAATTTGACAAAGAACGGACATTGGAGAGAGGGGAAGTTCTTGTGGCTCGTAGAAGATACAACATGAACTCCCTTCTTACTCTCCATATCCTGGGATAAGAAGAAAACAAACAATAACTTAAGACTAGTTGTTTCCAGAAAAAAAACCCTAAAGTATGCATGTGTGAATGCTGAATTTCAGGAGTGCTGTTCAGTGCTATGAGAGAGAAAAATACACCAATGTTTTGTTTAGAAGTTATTGTCACAGTTAATTAGGTAGCCTAAAAGAAATTTTTTAAAAAGATTAAAATGGAGAAGCCATCTCTTTTTAAAAGAAGTTATTTTGCCTACAGAGCAGTTGTAGACTGAGCAAATGTTATTTTTTTCCACAACTTTTAAAAGGGACAGCGTGCATTTTTATAGAGATGTGCTTGCTATGAAATAGATGTTTTGCTTAGCATTTTCTTGGTTGGTGCAGCTGCTATTTGTGTGTCAAGTGATATTAATTTCTAGCTGGATTCATAACCAGGTCCATGACTTTTACTGTTTTTTTAATTGCTTTTTAATTTGCTGTTGGCACTATGCAATAGTCACCTGCTTGTTCTTTTCCATTTAATAAAGTTGTTCAATTCCAGTTTCACCATTCACAGATAGATGAGAAAGTAGAAAGGAGTATGATGACAGTGGAGATTTGAGTATGTACCTGCTCATGCTAGATTTTAAAACTTTTTCCTGAATAGGTTAGAAAATTGCCATATTCTCATTTTCTTAAATATGCTGTGGCTGTTGTTGAAACATCTGTATGTCTATGTCCAAGTTGTGCCAAGAAGAACTTTGATTTTTAGAATGTTAGAGCACATCTTATTACTGTTTCCTGGCATTTTTAGATGTAGCGGTAAGTATCACATCTTCTTTTCTGTAGAGAGAGAATTGATTTTATTTCCTCTGTTGAAAGCAATTGAGTCCCATAGAATATGTAGGAGAAGTAATCGGCAGCTGCCATTCAAGTAATTTATTTTATCAACTTTCTATTTTAAACCTTTATTTTCTAGTTTGTATATGAAAAGCTAGTGTTGCTTGAAGTCTGCCTATGTGCAACCCATGGAGAATGATAGCCATATATAACTGAGGCCAAGCCGTCCAGTTAACAGTGCATGGTCTCTTGAAATTCTTCGGGTTTGCATCAGTGCAAGACTTTGAAAAAGTGGGCGGGGAATCTGTGTAATTCAGAAACTTGAACTAGCAGCCATCTGCCAAAGAGAGAAAAATATGCAATACCCCCTTTCTTTGATTTCGCTCAAAAGACCAAACTGCCTATTTTGTGTTTGAGGGAATGGTGTCAAAACATATTCTGATGAAGATGTAATAGAGATTATTGCTGGACTAAAAGTATTTTCTTCTAAATTAACGTTTTTTGTAGGCTGGTGTAAAGAGCCTTTTATGATACTCTTGACCACAAACTTGCTTCCTGCCAGATCATATAGATAACTTCTGCAGAGTCTGACTGACTTTGAAGAAGCAAGTATTGAGAGATGCAATTTTCCTAGGATTGGTTAGCCATCAAAGACTGTTTGCTCTTTTGAGGGATATTTTTTTCTTGTCACTTAATTTTATTTATCAGCCATAAACACTGGGAGATATTAAAGCAAAAATTTAAAAAAACCCTTACATTGAAAAGGTAAAGGATGGAGTAGAGGCACTAAAATGTATTTTCCATTACTCCTCAGCCATTTTTCCTAATACACATCTCTAAATATTTACCTTAATCACTTCAAGCAATATATTTTCCAAATTCAAAAAAGGACGTATAAACTGATTATGTACAGAATTACTCCTGATTTTGTTTTAATTTCTCCCTTGCTGTAGGCAAGCACCTTTCTAGATAGGCCAGCAGATGGAATATATGTGTATGCAAATGAGTGAATGTGTTATTTGGCAGCAATGAGGGAAATCTTAAAATAAGTAGTCGTCAACCAAATCCAAACAATATTAGCTTTTTGTTTGAAACAGTTACCCACATATTTCACCCACATAAACATCCAGCTTTTATTGTAACAATTGTGTACCATTTTTAACAGTGTGCAGAAGGAAAATTGATAATTACCAGTCAACGGCTTACTTGTTGGTGGCCTTTGTCTTTGGTAATTTCAAATATTTTCTCTTTTCTGCTAGTGCTAGTGACTTATACGAATTGAACAAGTCTCCAATATTAAAAAATGCAAAAGCCAACAGCAGTAAAGAGTTACAGCAGGCGTCCCCAACCTTGGTAACTTTAAGACTTGTGGGAGTTGAAGTCCACAAGTCTTAAAATTGCCAAGTTTAAGACCTCTGAGTTACAGTATAAACTACTTTTGAGTTTCCAAGATTGTTTTCCTCTTTAGGAATGAACTCCCTTCAGCTATGAAATTAAATCTTTGAGTATTTTGGATAAGGGGATGGCCCTTTTAGAGATGGCAATAGGAAGATGTTTAAATTGTTTATAATTCTTCCTTTGGTTTCACCGTCTGATTTATCCAATAGTAAGATCTTAGGGCTCAGAGTATAATTTCAGAGTTACAAAGCCCCTTATGATGATTTTGGGCTTATGACAAAATCATGTTGATTAGGTTGGAAGCAGCACTTTCATGTTTGAACTGTTAAGGACATATATCTATCTTGGCGTGAAGGCTTTATTTTCAGAACTATATAATGCTTATATCCCAGAACCAACAGGGAAAGTTTATGCACTGTGTTGCATTTTTCCATTCCCAGTGAATGAATGGGCTGTGGCTTTTAACCATTGCATGGCAGCAGGAACTACTAAAGTGCAGATTGACAAAGCATGATCATTCAGTAACATAAGAAAGCTGTTCTTCTAGAATTGCTGCATGATATGCAATCAAGGCAGAGATCTCTTATCAGAAAAATGTCATAGTGTTAGGGTTGAAGTTTTTCGTGTCGAGCTCACTCCAGGCACCGCTCCTGTACAGTTTTCAGTTTATCTCTGCACACTGTCAAATTTGAAATTGGCACGAGTGTTTAGAGTGCAATCAATATACATTTGAAAGTTGTAATGGCTCTCAGAATGTTGTTAACTAAAACAAACACTTCCATCATCTTCAAATGTTACAGTGTACATACATCTCCTTATTGCTTATAGCATCTGTAGAAGACCATTAATGAAATAGCTGTTAATGCCCTTCTACTGAAGTGATAATAGTATTTGGTCATGAAGGAAGCTTGAGCCTGCTTGATCCATGTCTGTGTTCACTTGTACTTCATTTCTCTTGTGTGATTAGAAGAAATTATGATGGATTCCTGCAAAGAATAAATGCCAGTAATTATAATGTAGTAAGTTGTTTTCAAATTTAAAAATTTTTTAAATGCAAGCTTAACTATTGAATTTGAATATGTTGGTAACCAACTTCTGTACCTGGAAATATGACTCCAGCCTGGAATGGAAAACACCCAGACTCTTCACTGGAAAATTGGACAATGTCCCCTGATAGAAGCTGCTGGGTGGGAATATCAAGCTTGTACCAACAGACTGGCCTGGGTTATTGCCATTAATGTGGAGAAAATAATAAGTGCAAAGTAAGGTGGATCCAGAGATTTGGAAGTGTGTACTACTTATCCTTCCCTGTTGCAAATAAACCCCGTCTTGAAACTTATTAGGGACAAATATAGCTGAAGTTCACTGGGATAAGAAATGCACGCTGTCCCATGTCCAGGTTTCCTTTTTTTTTTCTCCTCTTGTGTGAATGATTGATTCTGCAGCCTGTCTTTATTCTCTCTGGGGGGAGTGCATGTGTAGAGCAGGATGGTGTGTTGCTTCATTGAGTCTGGGAAGAATCCTGTAATAGCACATTGTGGGGAAAACAAAGACGCTTTTTCCTTAATGTATAAATGAATATTTGTATGATTAAATTAACACAAAACAATTGTATAGTGGTTGAGTTTTTATTGGTGGTGAGGACGCTGCTGTAGCATCTGTTTGTTATTTAAGGGACTACTTTCATTTCTCAAGTTATAGACAAACAAGAACTGATCTGAAAATTCATTGTTCTTATGGAAAATTGTGATGCAGTTTTACATCAAATATGCTTCAGGATATTCCCTTCGCATCCACTAACCTTTTTAAAAATCAAATTGTAAATCCCGGTAATAAAACAATAACTAGAATACTACCAAGCGACAACCATTATTTAGCATACAGTAGTCTTGTTTTTATGAATGTCTTTTGCCCCAGAGATGTTAGAAAATAAAACAGTTTGTGACCACACCCCTCTGTTTTATTGGAAATATGCTCATCTGCTTGGGGAAAAGAAGGGAAAATGTGGGAAGGTAGGGTGACGTATTAGAATGTTTCCTGGTGATAGCTAGTTTGATAAGGAGCAACGTCTTGGAATTATGAATGGCCATACTTTCCATAACATCCTGACTTCCCTGTGTATCTAGTAATGTTGTTCAATAGATCTTTTGCACTATCAAATGTCACCTAATATTTGAACTGCATCCACCCAAGTAAACTTTTTAAGCATCTGTGCAAATTTTCTGTAATGTCAGCTATCAACTGACTGGATTTCATAGGTCAGTTGGGATAGACCTTGTGAATGAGAGCTGTTTGCAATATTAGAACAGAACAGATCCTAAAAAAAGCTGGTGCAAACTTTGGTGAGAATTATATATGGTTTGCCTATTTCTCCGTAAATCAAATGAAAACTTCTGTTTCCAAATTAAAAGGTTGACAAAAGAGAATTCATTATTGCTGGCCCTTAGTTCAAGGATATCTCATTGGAAATACTTTCTTTTGTATTTTAACAGAGAACAAGTATAGTGTTAGAGAACACAATATTCCCATTGGTAGCTGTGTTTTAAAATGTGTGGTTAATGGATTATGTGACATTTTCCTTTTCTCTTCTTCACATTTACTTGTTTGCTTTCAAAATTGTTTGCATTTAGGGTTGCAACCTGTCAGGAGTTCAAAAGCAGGCAATCAAAGCACACCTTCATTATAATGCAGTGTTTCGATCAGGCAAATAAATTGTACTATCATTATGATGCTCTTGTTTTAAATGAAGCAATGGTCATGACTTTTACATAGTTTGTACCATAGGTGTGGTGCAGCAGGAAGAAGCTAAAACAAATAACTACCAAGTAGAACAGTGCAAAGAACTGAATTTAAATGTGAAAAAAAAATCATTTAGTTTTCCACTGTAGACAATGTAATGATTAATGCCCCCCACAGAGATGCAATGTTTTCTTATAGTCTAACTATATTTTTCCCCCGGTGTGCAAGAGCCTAGATCATGAAGTTACTAATAATACCATCATTCTCCAAGTCCTATAATAAATGTTCATTATTGTATAAAAGCTGGGTTTGTCATAAGTTCTATTAATAAGCTCAGTGAGTCCTTTCGAAGTTGGATGGTATATAAATTAGTTTAAATAAATAAGTGAATATTTGAAGTAGAAAAAAAGAAACTAAATTCCTGTTTATTCCTGTTTGGGGAACTATATATCAGGATCTTTCCCAATTGATAATGTGTAGAACCCCTGTTCTGTAAGTCCAGGTAAAAGGAAATGAAGCATTTTTTAAAAAGCCCCATTCCTCTTAACGACTTTGTTCCAGAAGATAATTTAGATTTTCCGAAAATATAAGGTGTATTGTGTTATTTCAAGATACTGTATATAGATAGGTGAAGATAGTTAGAATACAGTGTTCCCTTGACTTTCGTGGGGGATGCGTTCCAAGACCACCCGCAAGAGTCAAATTTCCATGAAGTAGAGATGCAGAAGTAATTACACTATTTTTGGCTATGAACAATATTGCAGGACATCCCCTAACACTTTAAACCCTTAAATTACAATTTCCCATTCCCGTAATAACCTTTAGATTATTACCATTATTACTGGTACATACCATTGAAGAAGATACTTAATGATCCTGATATTTATTAACATAATTATTTATGTTATGTTATGATTTTGGCCAATCAGCAATGGCAGACGAAAGTTTGGCAATGACGTCATGGGCGGGAAAAACCGTGGTGTAGAAGTATTTTTTAATTAATATTTTTGAAAAACCGTGGTATAGACTTTTTGCGAATGTGGGACCCGCGAAAGTTCAAGGGAACACTGAATTAGATATTCCACATCATGTTGGGAATAATCTATTCTATCTTTTCAGGCATTGGAGCATTTTCCACATAATGCGTCCAAAGTAAAATTTCAGCCAGGTCACTTGTATCTCAAGTAAAATCTGGATTAATTTTGCGCAGTGATTCATTGCTTTGTTTTCTTGGTGGAATCTTCTCTTGGTGGAATCTTCTCCAACATCATAGTTCAAAAGTATCAATATTCTTCCTATTTTGTGTCTTTTGCTTTCATAGGGTATCATATAGAATATATGATCTTTGTAAGCATAGAGACATCCCAGCATTTAAATCTTTTTTCCCTAAAGCCTTCATGGATGCTTGACCACTCATTCAATTGGGATGTTTTTGTAGATTTCTAGGCTACTATGATAAAGGAAAAAATATACAGCAATTAGAAACATTACCGAGCAGAGCAATTTAATGATTTCTGATGTACTCTGAAATGATTTGATAGAAACATAGAAACATAGAAGACTGACGGCAGAAAAAGACCTCATGGTCCATCTAGTCTGCCCTTATACTATTTCCTGTGTTTTATCTTAAGATGGATATATGTTTATCCCAGGCATGTTTAAATTCAGTTACTGTGGATTTACCAACCATGTCTGCCAGAAGTTTGTTCCAAGGATCTACTACTCTTTCAGTGAAATAATATTTCCTCACGTTGCTTTTGATCTTTCCCCCAACTAACTTCAGATTGTGTCCCCTTGTTCTTGTGTTCACTTTCCTATTAAAAACACCCCTCCTGAACCTTATTTAACCCTTTAACATATTTAAATGTTTCGATCATATCCCCCCTTTTCCTTCTGTCCTCCAGACTATACAGATTGAGTTCATTAAGTCTTTCCTGATACGTTTTATGCTTAAGACCTTCCACCATTCTTGTGGCCCGTCTTTGGACCCGTTCAATTTTGTCAATATCTTTTTGTAGGTGAGGTCTCCAGAACTGAACACAGTATTCCAAATGTGGTCTCACCAGCGCTCTATTTGATGTAGAAACTACATACAACCACAGCACTAAAATACTCCCATTGTTTTTCAGACCTTACTTTTAGGTTAGAACACACAAGTATGTCATAGTGATGTACAGAATGATTTGCAATAGCACAGTTAACGCGCTAAATCAGGGGTAGGCAAAGTTGGCTCTTCTATGACATGTGAACTTCAACTCCCAGAATTCCTGAGCTAGCATGATTGATTCAGGAATTCTGGGAATTGAAGTCCACAAATCATAGAAGAGCCAACTTTGCCTACACCTGCACTAAATCCAAGGTGATCCACAAGTGGTTTGTTTTTGTGGAAGAGTGATGTTAGATATTTTTTCTAAGTCAGAACCAGCAAAGTCAATGGGGAAGCCAGATTCACTTAATAACTGTGTTACTGATTTAACACCTGCAATGATTCACTTAATAACTGTGGCAAGAATGGATATAAAATGGGGCAAAACTCAATAACTGTCTTGCTTAGCAATATAACTTTTTTTAGCCTACTTGTAATCACAGGTTGGGGATTACCTGCAGTTTGAAACCATAAGTTGTTCATTTGAAAATGCGAGCTTGGTTCAATTATGGCTATGTAGATAGATAGAATTCTTTATTGGCCAAGTGTGATTGGACACAAGGAATTTGTCCTTGGTGCATAAGTCCTCAATGTAATAAAAGAAAAGATACATTCATCAAGAATCATAAGGTACAACACATAATGATAGGCATAGGATACAAATAAGCAATCAGGAAATGATATCAATAAAAATTGTAAGGATACAAACAACAAGTTACAGTCCTGCTGTCATAAGTTGTGTGAGAAGACTAATAGTAATGGTAATGCAGTCTTAGTAAATAGTTTGACTGGTGAAATTGTCACAGAGACAATTCTAGAGAGTCTTGTTTTAGTGCTGGTTTGTGTTTCATTCATTTTAGGTATTGGCTGAAATGAAAATAGTAATCTATGAGCAAATCAGGATCACTCTGTTCCTGTCCTGATCCTGACTTTTTTTTTATTAAAGCAAATCTTGACATCATACTATGTGATATGTGTCATTGCTGGTCTATTAAATAAGCTAGCTTAAAAATAAAGTGTCTGTTTACTTAAGTAAGAATTCAAATTGCCTCCAATCTGAAAGCCGTTATCTTTTTCTATATAGAAAATATTATGCTTGCTAGCTTTATGCATTGTGCTGATAGTTGTGTTTTCATGCTCTTCCAAAACATTGCAATATCTCAATATTACTAAAAATGATTATTATGTCTTTGCAGGATTTATTTAGTTCATAATTGATCCATGCATAATAAGCAAAAGTCAGAATGGAACCATTACTTTAAGTGGTCATGAAATCCAAAAGTATGCATATTCCTAATATTAAAAGTTTCTATATAATTAGTTTATATTAAAAGGCAGCATTCCAAGAAAAGAAACTGTGCGCCAAGAGAAATTCATTAAAATTATTTAAAATATTATAATAATGAAAATTTATATAATTTATAGGTCATAATTGACCTAGATCAGCAAAAGTTTCCATATTATATTAAATAATTACTACTTGGATTCTAATCTTGCTTTATTTTTAAGTCAGGACATTTTGCCATTGTGAGACATATTGTAGCAAGAAATGTAGCATGGTATAGCATTTCCGTAGCATTTCTTACTATAGCAAGAAATGTACTGTGGCATGGTGTTGTTTTCATTTAATTGTGAACACTAGGAATACAGCCAGATGTCCGTGTAGAAGTGCAATCCACATAGTCCTTAAATCAGCAGAAATAAATGTCAACATTATCTTGGTGCTTTAATGGCCAAAGCCTATTGTGGCAGGTGATAGTGTCCTTACAGTTTTAATATGGGACAAGTGAAGCGAAGTCATTTGTGGTATTGTTTCCACTGCAGTATCTGTAAAGAAAAAGTGATTAAGGCACCAGGGCTAGAAACCAGGAGGCTGTGAGTTCTAGTGTCACCTTAAGCACAAAAACAGCTGGATGACTTTGGGCCAGTCACACTCATTTAGCTCAGTTCACTTCACATGGGGGAATAAAGGAGGATAAAGGAGTATTAAATATGTTCACCACCTTGAGTTATTTATAAAATAATAAATGGGGATTAAAAATTATTTTAAAAGCCTCCAATAACCAACAACTGATCTCCCTAACACTTGGTGTGATAGGGTTGCCTGATTGTAGGCAGGTTTTCGGAAAGGCAAGTTTAGCCAAGTTGACTAACTAGGAAGTTGCAGGTGTGGAAATATGGGATGAAGTGGCCTTTTCCCATGCTTATGATAAATCAACAGGGCTACTTTTGGATATGATTATAACCCTCTTTCCAAGAATTCCAGACCCATTTTTATATATAGACTGTCCACAGCCTTAAATAAAGACTGATCTCATATCTTCAACCATATTGGCAGTGAACCATGCTAGAATTTGTTCAGGGCAAAAATAATGTTGAGAGGACAATGTTGTTTTTGTGGAAGAGTGATGTTAGATATTTTTTCTAAGTCAGAACCAGCAAAGTCAATGGGGAAGCCAGATTCACTTAATAACTGTGTTACTGATTTAACACCTGCAATGATTCACTTAATAACTGTGGCAAGAATGGATATAAAATGGGGCAAAACTCAATAACTGTCTTACTTAGCAATATAACTTTTTTTAGCCTACTTGTAATGCTATTGTATGTTAAGACAAAAAATGTTAACTATTATTATTTATTAATTGGATTTATATGCCACCCCTCTCTGAGGACCTTTAGTCATGGATTGGGAAAGAAACAATATGCAATATTGTAAAAATATATCTCATAAAATGTGAGGATGAATCCAACATCACTTTCAGTTCAAGCTCAGGACCAGAAATAATCCCAGTGGAGTGAGCTTACCTGTAAGGGCTTTTGTTTTTGTCATAAAAGTCTTACTTTTCCTTCAAAAATCTCAGATTAACCATTTCTAGCATCTTCTGAATTGCCTCTTTTTGCCAATGTGAATCATTCTGTTCTCAAAGATTTTTATCTTCAGTGCTGTTTCATTTTTATTGTTAGCTTGCCATGCCTTTTGTTTGTTGGACTATTCTAAGCAAACATTACACTGCTTCTCAAGCCCATTTGCGGCTGTTATGTAGAAATCCCATCCAACTGTCAAACATCCAACTGCCAGCCTGCTTTATGAAAGTAGCATAATATGAGGTTTGTAGGAAAAATAGGTTTTTCTATGAAACAGAACTATAACTGGTAGACACCAAATGAGAAAGAAGTCTTGTCTTGCAAGCAGTAATGGGCAACCTTCTGCAAAGCCTTTGATTCAGTGGTCCACGACAAACTACTCCTAAAACTCAAATCCTATGGCATCTCAGGATCCCTCCACAGCTGGATTACAGCATTCCTGTCAAACAGACAACAAGTGGTCAAAATAGGAAGCACCATATTCACCCCCGTCCCAGTTAAAAGCAGTGTTCCCCAAGGTAGTGTACTGGGACCAACGCTCTTCATACTCTACATCAATGACCTTTGCGATTATATCACAAGCAACTGTGTCCTCTTCGCCAACGATGTGAAACTCTTCAACACCACCGATAACACAACTACTCTCCAAAAAGACATGAACTCTGTTTCTGAGTGGTCTAACACATGGCAACTCCAAATCTCAACTAGCAAATGCTCTAGTTCTACACATTGGGAAAAAGAATCTGAACTCCAAATACAAACTGAATACTCAAATTATCACAGACAACCCCCACTCGGTTAAAGACCTCGGTATACTAATAACAAAAGATTTAAGTGCCAAAGCCCACTGCACAACATAGCCAAGAAGGCTTCAAGAGTTGTAAACCTAATTCTATGTAGCTTCTGCTCTGGCAATCTCACACTACTTACAAAACTTTCACCAGACCCATCCTCGAATACAGCTCATCTGTTTGGAATCCATATCGCATCTCAGACATTAACACTCTTGAAAATGTCCAAAGAAGAGCCCTTCACTCCTCCACTTGAAACAGAATACCCTACGAGACTAGACTTTCAATCCTGGACCTAGAAAGCTTAGAACTAAGATGCCTTAAATAAGATCTAAGTATTTCCCACAAGATCATATGCTGTAACGTCCTGCCTGTCGGCGACTACTTCAGCTTCAACCACAACAACACGAGCACACAACAGATTTAAACTTAATATTAACCGCTCCAAATTTGACTGTAAAAAATATGACTTCAGTAACAAGTTGTCAAAGCGTGGAACTCATTACTGGACTCCATAGTGTCATCCCCAAACCCCCAACACTTTACCCTTAGATTATCCACGGTTGACCTATCCAGATTCCTAAGAGGTCAGTAAGGGACGAGTACAAGTACACTAGAGTGCGTTCCGTCCCCTGTCCTATTGCTCTCCTATATCTCCTATACCTTTCTTCTATTCCTATATCTCTTCTATTCTTTCATTGATATGTTCCTATATCTTCTATTATTTCTTAGATATATTTTACTATGAGTATATCCTCTATAACCTTCATCGTGTATTTTACTATGTGTATACCCACTAAAACCCTCATTGTGTATTGGACAAAATCAATCAATCAAATAAAAATAAATAACCAAAAGTTTGATTGCCACATTGTGGGTGTGGCTTATTTTATGGGTGTGGCTTAATGGTCACGTGACTGGGTAGGAGTGGCTTGCCAGCCATGTGATCAGGTAGGAGTGGCTTGAATGATCATCATTGTTCAAGTGAACTGTTAAGTCCTCAACTTACAACCTTACCAGTGTCACTCACTGGGGTGACAATTTGCTTCGCGTTTCCCACACTCTCCTTCCTGGGTCACCCTCCTGCCTCAGGCTGGGCAGCTAGGCGAACGGGTGCTGCCAGAAGCATAAATGCTGCCAGCGCCGCTTCCACCCACGCTTTCTGCTTGCACTTTAGGCGGGAGGTGGCCGCGTGAGGCTGGAGGAGAACCGGTCAGGAGAGAGGGAAGCTCGTCCAAAGCCAGGAAGAAGGAAAGAGGAAAAAAGCAAGGAGCGCAGATGCAGCAGCAGGGGGGAAAAGGAGAGCTGAGCCTAGACCAGTAATCCAGGAAGTGACAGACGTCGATCAGCTGGAGCTACACACACATTTTCATTTCCGCCGGTGGAACTGTGTTCCACCCCATCCTGCATGCTGCCCACCCCTGCTTGCAAGTTTCTGTAGCAATTGTAATTCTGGTTAAAAAAAAGTATATTTTTGTATATTGTGGAAGAGAAAATGATGGTGAAAAGAGATAAGCAATAGAGGGTTGCTTAGGGATCCAGTATAAGGATGGCATGCATGTATAATTCATTACAAGACTGAATGTCTGATGTGACATTCAATCCATTTATGCTAGCTGTCAAACAGGTGACCAATCCAAAACAATTATAGCACCCCCTGTCATGGCTAGACATGAGGGAAAACTTAAAGACATACCACTCCTTCCTATCTAGTGAGTGCATGTGTAGTCAACAAAATAGGTGGGGCAGTGCTGGACCTGCCCGGTAGGCAGAGTGTAAGGCTGGGCCTTTTCAGTTTCTGGATTCAATGGGGACCGCTTCACTACTCTCACTGGTTGGGCCCATGTTGGACTATGGTCAGGATCTGCTGGTAAGTCTTCTGCTCATTCATCGTATTACTCATCATTGACGGTGAAAGGCTCTGAATGAAATTTGGACTGCTGGCGTCAAGTTGGTAGGGCTTATTTATTTATTTATTTATTGGATTTGTATGCCGCCCCTCTCCGCAGACTCGGGGCGGCTAACAACAGCAATAAAACAGTATACAGTGATCCCTCGATTAGCACGGTCTCGATTAGCGCGAAACGCTGCAACACGGTTTTTCAAAAAATATTAATTAAAAAATAAGTCCGCGCTAGTTCTCTCTCTCTTTCTCTCCCTGTTGCCGGCGTGGTATATGAGAGAGAAAGAGAGAGGCAGAGGTCGGGCGCATTACCGGGAGGTGGAGGCGGCGTGGGGACGCTGGGTGCCGGGGACACCGAGGAGGGGGTGGACGTGGCCTCTCAGCTGCAGAGCCGAACAAGGGCGGAGGCAACGGCGGAGTCCGGTGCTGGGGCCATGCGGGGCCGCTCATCCAGGGGGGCGTGGACTGGCAAGTCGCCCTCCTTTCTCTTTCTTTCTCTCTCTTATACCACACCGGTAACAGGGAGAGAAAGAGAGAGAGCGGAGGGCACCTTGCCGGTCCACGCCCCCCTAGATGAGCGGCTCCGCATGGCCCCAGCGCCGCCCAGGCAAAGGGGAAACCCCAAGATCGCTTGCCGCTTGCCGTATTGCAGCGAAGGAGGCGAAGCAAGGCTCCAAGCTGCAATACGGCAAGCGGCAAGCGGCAAGCGATCTTGGGGTTTCCCCTTTGCCTGGGCGGCGGGAAGACCAAGGGAAGGTTCCTTCAGCCGCCCAACACCTGATCCGCTCCGCAGCGCGGCAGCAGCGAGGAGCCGAAGATGGGGTTTCCCCTTTGCCTTTACCCCATCTTCGGCTCCTCGCTGCTTCCGCGCTGCGGAGCAGATCAGCTGTTGGGCGGCTGAAGGAACCTTCCCTTGGTCTTCCCCGCCGCCCACACGCAAACTCCACCATCTGCGCATGTGCGGCCATGAAAAAAATGGCGCGCCTGCGTAGATGGTGTTTTTTACTTCCGCACCACTATAACGCGGAAATCGATTAGCGCGGGAGGTCTTGGAACGTAACCCCCGCGCTAATCGAGAGATCACTGTATAACAAAATCCAATACTAAAAACAGTTAAAAACCCATTATATAAAAACCAATCATACATACAGACATACCATGCATAAAATTGTAAAGGCCTAGGGGGAAAGAGTATCTCAATTCCCCCATGCCTGGTGGCAGAGGTGGGTTTTAAGCAGCTTTCGAAAGGCAAGGAGGGTGGGGGCAATTCTAATCTCTGGGGGCAGTTGGTTCCAGAGGGCCGAGGCTGCCACAGAGAAGGCTCTTCCTCTGGATCCCGCCAAGCGACATTGTTTGGTTGACGGGACCCGGAGAAGACCCACTCTGTGGGACCTAACTGGTCGCTGGGATTCGTGCAGCAGAAGGCGGTCCTAGTTTGGACCCACTCAAAGTAAACCGCTCCAATCTTGACTGTAGGAAATACGACTTTAGCAACCGAGTAGTTAATGCATGGAACTCACTTCCTGACTCTGTAGTATCATCACCAAACCCCCAAAACTTTACCCTTAGACTATCCACTGATGACCTCACCCGATTCCTACGAGGTCAGTAAGGGGCATTGCATAAATGCACCAGCATGCCTTCCATCCCCTGTCCTAATGTTTCTCTCTTACTAGTACCAATATCATGTATATAAACAATGTTATATCATTCTATACCAGGGTTTCCCAACCTTGGCAACTTGAAGATATTTGGACTTCAACTCCCAGAATTCCTGGCTGGGGAATTCTGGGAGTTGAAGTCCAAATATCTTCAAGTTGCCAAGGTTGGGAAACACTCTTCTATACTACCAATATGCACTTGACAAAATAAATAAATAAAATAAAGAGGCTAAGATGTTTCAGTCAAAGGGTTGAAAATTATGCATGATTGTGGGAAGGCCTGTCTTATTCAAAGGACAGAATTCTGAGTATTCAGGATCAAGTCTGATCTTTGCAACACAAGTATGTGGAGGTGTGGCAGATTTCTGAGGATTATTGAAACTACTGGTTACTGAAAAAAATGTGTTAATATAAATATATAGCTTTTAATCATTTTCCACAAATCAATTGAGAAGTGTAATTTTTTTGATTCATTTGTTTAACTGGGTTCTCTTTGTCTAGTTTTGAAATGAGTTTTGGAGAACACATTTTGGGTCATGTTTATGGAAAAATACTGAAAATTCAAAAAGGTTTACAACTTGTAAGCACCACTGTACATAATTCAAATGCACAGACGAGACAATAACTGAGAAACTCAGTTTTAAAAGATTGAGGGAGGTAGAGGCATTCTTCTATTAACAGATATTAATATGACCACTAGAGGGAGACGCATATGTTTTGAAGATGAATGATCGTGGAATGGATATTTTCCCAACTAAAGAAATGTGGTAGATTTTTTTTTTTTAAAAAAAACCTACTACATAGAAATAGACATCACCTGAACTCAGCATATTTCTTATTGAATTGAAAAAAATACAGGTTTTTCTCTTAGAGGAGAATTGTTCAGGTATTCTAGGTTTGATTGTTGCTCAAAGATGTAAATTATTACATACTAGTGTTCCTGGCCACGCATCGCCGTGGCTCAGTGTGCTTAACTGGAAAAGGAAGAAAAGAGAATTCATATGTTTTATTCAGAATAAGAATTGAAAGGAACCTTGAAGGTCATCTAGTCCAGCCCCCTGCTCAATTTGTTCAGAATAACAGAGTTAGAAAGGACGTTGGCAGTAGTGGGGCCCTGCCAGTATGGATAATTGCATGCAGCTCCGTGGCTCTGGCGCGCGAGTGCGGGATGAAGCACAATTTTGCTTCCTGCACCTGTGCAGGTAGCAAAATCTCACATGGGGATGCACGTGCACATGTGTTTCTTTGAGTTTTTCTGCTTCCCCGTATTTATTTATTTATTTTATTCATTTGTCCAATACATAATACATATGGAAGACAATAGACATGAAGTAATATATATAAAGATAATATGTAAAAATAGAGGAGAAGATATATGAAAGGAAGAAAATATATATGATATATGAGATAAAAGAAAGACAATTGGACAGGGGACGAAAGGCACACTAGTGCACATGTATGCCCCTTACTGACCTTTTAGGAATCTGGAGAGGTCAATTGTGGATAGTCTAAGGGAGAAATGTTGGGGGTTAGGGGTTGACACTATTGAGTCCGGTAATGAGTTCCACGCTTCGACAACTCGATTGTTAAAATCATATTTTTTTACAGTCAAGTTTGGAGTGGTTAATATTAAGTTTGAATCTGTTGCGTGCTCTTGTGTTGTTGCGGTTGAAGCTGAAGTAGTCATTGCCCGGTAGGACATTGCAGCATATGATATTGTGGGCAATACTTAAATCATGTTTTAGGCACCATAATTCTAAGCTTTCTAGACCTAGGATTGTTAGTCTATTTTCATAGGGTATTCTGTTTCAAGTGGAGGAGTGAAGGGCTCTTCTGGTGAAATATCTTTGGACGTTTTCAAAGGTGTTAATGTCCGAGATGTGGTATGGGTTCCAGACAGATGAGCTGTATTCAAGGATGGGTCTGGCAAAAGTTCTGTAGGATCTTGTGAGTAGTGTGAGATTGCCGGAGCTGTGTGCAATTAGCCATACCGGCAGGAGCCCATCTTGGAGGTGTTCTAGTCCAGCTCCCTGCTCAATTTATTCAGAATAACAGAGTTTGAAGGGATTAACGTTAGAGAGCAGAATGACATTTTGACATCTCTCTCTTTCTTTCTTTCTCCCTCCCTGTCTCCCCCCCTGCTTTAAGAGCCCAGTCCGACCCATCTACCAAAAGATGATAAGATTGGCCTACCTCTCAGGATTCTTGGTTCCACCCAAACACGCAATGTTTAGGAGGCAAATCGCATGGTTTGTAGCCAAACCAATTTTTAGAGCAATTTTCTAAGCAATCGGTGAAGAACTTGCCGAGATTTTAGATCATGAACACACATTTACATTTTTATTTATATAGATTGCAACAACCACAGAATTATTCAGCTAGTAGATGGCAGTGTTTAGTTTGCATCTGTGGTTATAATCTATGGTTCATTTATGTTCTGAGGAGAGTTTCCTGTGGCAGTTGAAACCATTAAGCAGGAAGGCCCATGGTGACTGTACACTGTACACTTTATTTGATTTCTATGGCTATGTAACCATCCTAATCTACCAAGCTGTATGGCTATATAATAATCCTCTGCTACCATCTATCTATATATTAAATTCCCTTTTGAATCTCTCTCCTTTGCAAGGCCGTGCCCATATTCCACTAAACTCCCTGGTTTAAATTATCACCACCACTGCCTCCTATCTTTTTCACCAGCCAATCAAAACACACCTACTATGTTTTTCACTAACCAATCCTATGTTTTTCACCAATTTCACCAATGCATCCTAGTCAATGTACAGGACCAATCAGCAATTAGGGGAAACATTTACTATAGATTTCCAAGAGGGGCAATGACTTATTCAGCTTCAACCTCAATAATACACAGGCAAACAATGATCAATGGCTGCATAGTTAGAGGTACAGCAATCAGGAAGAGGGAGATTGTGATCCCGCTATATAGAGCGCTGGTGGGACCACATTTGGAATACTGTGTTAAAGTTCTGGAGACCATCTACAAAAAGATATTGATAAAATTGAACGGGTCCAAAGATGGGCTGCAAAAATGGTGGAAGGTCTTAAGCATAAAACTTATCAGGAAAGACTTCATGAACTCAATCTGTATAGTCTGGAGGACAGAAGGGAAAGAGGGGACATGATCAAAACATTTAAATATGTTAAAGGGTTAAGTAAGTTCAGGAGGGAAGTGTTTTTAATAGGAAAGTGAACAAAAGAACAAGGGGGCACAATCTGAGGTTAGTTGGGGGAAAGATCAGAAGCAACGTGAGAAAATATTATTTTACTGAAAGAGTAGTAGATGCTTGGAACAAACTTCCAGCATACGTGGATGGTAAATCCACAGTAACTTAATTTAAACATGCCTGGGATAAACATATATCCATCCTAAGATAAAATACAAGAAATAGTATAAGGGCAGATTAGATGGACCATGAGGTCTTTTTTTGCCGTCAATCTTCTATGTTTCTATGTTTCAAAGTAAACTGCTCCAAACTTGATTGCAGAAAATATGACTTCAGCAACAGAATGGTCAATGCCTGAAATGGTCTATCCGACTCCATTGTTACATCCTCAATCCCTCATAGCTTCAACCTTAAACTGTCTATTGTGGACCTCACCCCTTTCCTAAGAGGTCCATAAAGGCGGCATGCATAAGCACACTAGTGGGTCTGCCATCCCTGTCCTACTGTTCCTATTCAATTGTATTCATTTCCTTCATGTCCATATTCATATTCATACCTGCTATCTTCTACATGTTTGACAAAACTAATAAATACATAAAATATACTTTTTTGGCACATAAATATATAGCTTTTAATCATTTCCCACAAATCAATTGAGAAGCGTATTTATTTTTATTCATTTGTTTAACTGGGTTCTCTTTGTCTAGTTTTGAAATGAGTTTTGGAGAACACATTTTGGGTCACTAACCAATCCTATGTTTTTCACCAATTTTTACCTGTCACAGGTGTCACATCTATAATATTGGTATATTAAAAAGTCTATAATCGAATACCACACTGTGTCAAAAATTGAGGTCATAAACAAACAAACATTTACATTTTTATTTATATAGATTTAATTCATATTATATAAAAAATCTTAGTTTCTGTAGTTTCTAAGCCTGTGAGCCTCTTCCTTTTCTCTCTTGATTCCTGCTTCATTTTGATAGAATTTGTAAAGCATGAGTCTAAGTGATTCTGCATTATTTAGCAACTAAGTTCAGCTGTTGTATAGCACTACTTTTCCACTAATGCAAATGAATTAGCACTTTTATTTCTGACAGTTTTTTATTTTATTTTTTATACTGGTTTGATTAAACATTATAGTTAAAGAGAAAACACTAATGCAAACTACAAAAATAAAAGAATGAAAAGAAAAACAGAAAATGTAGAGAGAGAAAAAGAAAATATAGAAAAAAAGAATAAGAAATAAAAATATAGTAAAAAATATGTTGTGTGGCCCGTCCACATCCCACACAGCTGGTCACGGATCCCAAGGATCAAGAAACGATTGTGATGTGGTATCATATGCCTGTGCATCTGGCACCTGAGTCCGATAGCGAGGATGATGGAGAGGATGTGGGGTCAGAGGCTAAAAGCCAACCAGGACCTTCTGCACCTCCTGAGGTGCACATGAGTGATTCAGGAGAAGAGGAGGAGCCTCTTTTTGATGCTACGGCACGCAGAGCTGCTAGAAAGCAGGAATGGTTAAGCAAGAGGAGATATTTGGGTGAATAGATCTGTAGAACAATTGGTTCCTGAGTAGTTGTTGCAGTTGATGTTTGCAGATTAGTCTCCTGCACTCCCCTCCAACACCCACAGAAAGCAAACTGCCACACGTCATAAACACATAGCCAGACCACAAACACAGAATCAAACCAAAACCCAGGATGTTACACCGCAGACATACATTACAAAACAGCTGACTAATCTGCAAACATCAACTGCAACAACTGCTTAGGATATCACCCCTAATCTACAAACATCAACTAATCTGCAAAAATCAACTGCCTGAACTACTCAAGGTGTTATCCCATCAGCTAACCAAGATGTTACAATACAGCCAACCAACCCGCTTACAGCAATTAAACCAGCACTCCATACACACCCACCAATATTTATAGAAAGACGGCAGCTCCAACCACACTTTGTTTGTCCTAGCATGAAGCCGAAAATACCAGCTTGAAAATGACAAGTGATACCTCATCAAAACATCGCCAAGATTCTATCAAACTTACACGGGAAAAGACCCGAATACATCAAGGCCTACATGTTTGTGTGTATACATACATACATACATACATACATACATACATGCATGCATACATACATACATACATTACCACTAACTCATCATGAAATCTCCAGAGCTGTAAAGTCTACAAAGTTAAAACTTGGCAGATATATTCCTCTTGGCTTTAGGTACTCACTAAGAAAAGATTTTTGAAATGATTATCAGATCATTACTATTTCTTACACAGTATTAACATGACCTGATGCTAGGTAGTTATACAGTATTATATTAAAACGCCCTGAGGCTAAGAAGTTAGATGTTCTACTTCCCCTCCTCACCTGAAAAGAACTCTGTTTCAATTGCCAGTTGTCTTATATTAACACTCTCTGATGCTACTCCTTTGCTAAACGTGACTCATCCAGCTGGTGGTCTGGGGGGTTTAGACATTCTACTCCCCCTCCCCACCTCAAAAGAACTCTGTTCCAATATTAACATGCTCTGATGCTAAGGAGTTACATATTCTACATAAATATTCAAGCTTTAAGTGTCAACATATCAAGCTTGATCACGTAGTTTGTAGTCAAGCACAGGTATCCAGCTACTAGTATACATATAAAAAGCAGTTAAAATATTTACAAAGTTGATTAAGAAATGAAGCTTGGCAGAACTTCTTGTCCGTAAGGCTATATTGCAGATATGAGCTTTGTGAAAATCCCTGAACTTCAAGCTACTTTATTCATGAACCAATTAGTCATGAATAACAGCCATCCAGAACGTAAATGGCCACCCCATCATCTCTTCTTTATCTGGAGAGACCTAGCTGGCAAGAAATCATCCAGCTGCCACTCTTTGTCAAATTGCTTTGGAGACATCCAGTTCACACTGAATCCTCATTGGATATGCCTTTCCCCCCCTGGCAGTTATGTGAGGGGTGAATAAAAAGGACTTCCTCTACTTCTTTATATTTAAACAGGGATATTTTAATTAGCAAAATGGGGAAATAATTCTTGAAATGAGTTCTTTTATTACATCTGTTTACCACCATAATCATCACCAGGTGCTATATTTTGTCAATGATGGACAAGTCTTAAAGAAAACATTCTTTTTAAAAATGGGGAAATGTAGAGTTCTCCATGGCTACAGTAGGGCAGATAAGATGGTGAGATCTAATGTTACAATTGCCTTGGATGGCTGCAAGGTGTGAGGCCTAGCCTTGTCATATTTCAGCAGCCTTATGCTTCTGAACTTTGCTTATTCATTTTTCAAGTTTTGACTAGTGCACTCAGAATTGATACTGGTGCCAGCTTCAAGGAAATCCATGTGAATAATACCATTTGCAAAACAAAAAAAATATGTAAACATGGATTTTGTTCCTGTAGCCTTTTAATATTTCACCCCCCCAAAGTAAAGTTATGTGATGATGATTTGTGAAGTTTCAGTTCTGATCATATCAACAAGCCCATGTTTTATTGATTGTCATGATGTGAAAAAAATTCTCATCTTAATTAATTAATAATAATAATAATAATAATAATAATAATAATAATAATAATAATAATAATTTATTAGATTTGTATGCCGCCCCTCTCCGAAGACTCGGGGCGGCTCACAACACGATAAAAACAGTATTATACAGGCACAAATCTAATATTAAAAAAAACTAAAAACCCTATCATAATTAAAAACCAAACAGCACATACATACCAAACATAAATTATAATAAGCCTGGGGGAAAGGTCTCTCAAATCCCCCATGCCTGGCGGTATAGGTGGGTCTTAAGTAGTTTACGGAAGACAAGGAGGGTGGGAGCAATTCTAATCTCCAGGGGGAGTTGATTCCAGAGGGCCGGGGCCGCCACAGAGAAGGCTCTTCCCCTGGGGCCCGCCAGACAACATTGTTTTGTCGACGGGACACGGAGGAGGCCAACTCTGTGCGGTAGCAGGCGGTTCCGGAGGTATTCTGGTCCAATGTAGTAACAACTGCTTGAAAAATTCATAGACTGACGGCAGAAAAAGACCTCATGGTCCATCTAGTCTGCCCTTATACTATTTCCTGTATTTTATCTTAGGATGGATATATGTTTATCCCAGGCATGTTTAAATTCAGTTACTGTGGATTTACCAACCACGTCTGCTGGAAGTTTGTTCCAAGGATCTACTACTCTTCCAGTGAAATATTATTTTCTCACGTTGCTTTTGATCTTTCCCCCAACTAACTTCAGATTGTGTCCCTTTGTTCTTGTGTTCACTTTCTTATTAAAAACACTTCCCTCCTGAACCTTATTTAACCCTTTAACATATTTAAATGTTTCGATCATGTCCCCCATTTTCCTTCTGTCCTCCAGACTATACAGATTGAATTCCTTAAGTCTTCCCTGATACGTTTTATGCTTAAGACCTTCCACCATTCTTGTAGCCTGTCTTTGGACCCGTTCAATTTTGTCAATATCTTTTTGTAGGTGAGGTCTCCAGAACTGAACACAGTATTCGAAATGTGGTCTCACCAGTGCTCTATATATAAGGGGATCACAATCTCCCTCTTCCTGCTTGTTATACCTCTAGCTATGCAGCCAAGCATCCTACTTGCTTTTCCTACTGCCCGACCACACTGCTCACCCATTTTGAGACTGTCAGAAATCACTCCCCCTAAATCCTTCTCTTCTGAAGTTTTTGCTAACACAGAACTGCCAATGCAATACTCAAATTGAGGATTCCTTTTCCCCAAGTGCATCCTAAGATAAAATACAGGAAATAGTATAAGGGCAGACTAGATGGACCATGAGGTCTTTTTCTGCCTTCAATCTTCTATATTTCTATGTTTCTATCATCTCATGTGAAACTCACAAGTTGCTCTCAACTTCATTCTTGATCACGCAAATCAGTTCTTCTCTGATCATCATTTTTATATTTTTGGCCCGGTGACAGGCATTACTCAATTCCAGAAAATGGTCACCATAAACAACCTGCATCCAGTGGTGAATATCAACCACAGGGACTTCTTTGGGCAGTTGTTTAAAAATGCCGAATATGCATTCGCGGCAAGCTTCCATTTCATGAATAATAGCGACACAAGTTTTTTTTTCACAAGAAAATGTATTTTCTTAACTTCTTATCAACTGAACAGAATAGACACAAAACACACCAGAACATTAGGGCATCAGAACTGGCCTGCACTGGCTGTCAATCAGTTTCCGGTCACAATTCAAAATGTTGGTAATGACCTTTAAAGCCCTACATGGCATTGGGCCAGAATACATCCAGAACCGCCTTCTACCGCACGAATCCCAGCGGCCGATAAGGTCCCACAGAGTTGGCCTTCTCCGGGTCCCGTCGACCAAACAATGTCGTTTGGCGGGCCCCAGGGGAAGAGCCTTCTCTGTGGCGGCCCCGGCCTTCTGGAACCAACTCCCCCCAGAGATTAGAACGGCCCCCACCCTCCTTGTCTTTCGCAAATTACTTAAGACCCACCTTTGTCGCCAGGCATGGGGGAGTTAAGTTATCCTTTCCCCCTAGGCTATTACAAGTTATGCATGGTATGTTTGTGTGTATGTTTGGGTTTTTTTTTATAATAAGGGTTTTTTAGTTGTTTTTATTAATTGGATTGTTCATGCTGTTTTACAACTGTTGTTAGCCACCCCGAGTCTGCGGAGAGGGGCGGCATACAAATCCAATAAATTAATAATAATAATAATAATAATAATAATAATAATAATAATAATAAGTTGGTGACTTATGATTGAATGCATTGCTTTTCTGTCAACCACACTCTCTTCCAAAACCTATATAGACAATTGAAGCATTTCCATAAATCTACTTGCAACTATGTATGGATGAATCCTTGGTGTTTTTGAATTCAATATTAGTAGAATTCAGCACCATGACACTGCCAAGGCAGTTCTGGCTATCTTCCACAATTGTTGGGAACCCGGTGTACTTAGATCATTTGGTTGTTGTTTTTTCCCTCTCTCATACATCTTTCATAAAGGTCTGAATTGATGATAGCTTTTTAGAAGCTAATCCCACATTATACTGACTTGCCAAATCAAGCATTCTGTTGCTTGGCCAGTTAAGCAACAAACGCTTGTACTTTGATTCCAGTTTGCAACAGTTGCCAGCAATTCCATTTCTCGCATAGGGTGGCCAATGAATGTACTTAAAAGCTACACATGAAATTTGCCTGTTACAATAAAAATAAAACTGATGCACCACGTGTCTCTTCTTATTTGCATCGGCTAGTTGAAAAGATTGTAAACAAAAATCCCTCAATGACCTCAATCGATTGAACGTCTGTGGAAACTGAGGTTTGCATGGTTTCCCGGTGTTGTGGTTAGCTCTGGCCCAGCTCCTGCCCCAAGGACTGTGGATGTGGGGGAGACATCCACATGCTGCAGGCCTGTTTTGTCCCCTGGTGGAATCTGATGATGAAGGCTCCTCTGACCAAGAAGACATGAGTGACAGGGAGGAGGAGAGTGTGGCAGACAGCTCAGAAGGAGATCAATTATCTAGCTCCTCCTTGGATTCAGAACAAGAGTTAATGATACAGCCACGCATTCGGAGAGCGATGCATAGGCAACAACAACTGAGAGATTACGTATTATCAAAGAAAATGAGGCCACCTGTGTTTGGGTGGGGCTGTGGTAATTAGTGAGGCTGCTATAAAGAGCAGCCTGTGGGTTTGGCCATTGTGGAGGATTATCTGATCATTGTGTTTTGTGCCTGCTTTGCTGACTTCGACCTTGGTGTGTTGCTTTTTCCCTGCTTTGAAACTAAACCAGAGCAAAGTGTGTTTCACTTTGTGAAAGAAGAAGGACTGTGAATTGCCTCACAGCTGCAATCTAAGTATCTCAGAACTGATAAGGGACTTGTAAAAATTACCAGTTTGTTTGGAGACAAGTGCTCTTGGCTATACCAAAAGAGGGCTTAGTTTAAGTGAATTTTCATTATAAAGAACATTGTTTTGAATTTTCAAACGTGTTTGTGTCTGAAATTTGTACCTGTGAATTTTTGGGAGGAGTCTACCAGAGAGCCCAACAGAACACCCGGGAGTTATCAGCCAGGCAAAAATCACACCAAAAGCAAAGTGTACAATATTTCAGGAGGTCTGAATGAAGCTCTCCGAGCTTCTCAAAGGCCTCTCTTGCATTGGGGAATGTCACGACTCTCCAAAAAAGGAAACTGCTGCCCATTTACAGTTTGTAAAAGACTATAAGATAAGCCAGAAGGTTATTGGCTTAAATGAAAAGCGTTCTATTTGGCAAAAAGCAATCACTGCATTCCGGCATAAGAATCTTATTCTGTCTGTGAAACACAATGGTGACGATACCATGCTTTGGGTCTGCTTTGCTGCCTCTGGACCAGGATGGCTTGCATCATTGATTGAACTATGAATTTTGAACTGCTACCAGCAAATTCTACTGGAGCTCAAGACAGAGTGACTTACAGGTTGTCCTTGAATAATGACCATAATTAAGCCCAACTTTTCTGTCGTTAAGTGAGACATTTGGTAAGTCAGTTTTGCCCCATTTTATGACCTTTCTTGCCACAGTTGATAAGTGAATTATTGCAGTAGATAAGTTAGTAACCCGCTTGTTAAGTGAATCTGGCTTCTCCATTTATTTTGTTGCAAAAGGTGATCCCATGACTTTGGGACAAAGCAATGTTCATAAGTTTGAGCAAGTTGGCAAGCATCTGAATTTTGATCATATGATGATGGGGATGCTGCAAAGCTCATAACTGTGAAAAATGGTCATAAGTCACTTTTTCAATGCCATTGTAATTTTGAACGGTCACTAAATGAACTGTTGTAAGTTGAGGACTACTTGTATATAGAAAGACAATGATCACCCAAAAATAGAAGTGGTACCACCAAAAAATGGCTCCATCAGCATCCCTGAGTTGAAGCTGTTCTAAAAGGAAGAATGGGCCAAAATGCCTCCAAACCGATGTGCAAAACTGATGTTTAGTTGCAGTTATTGCTCCTTAAGGAGATACAATCAGATTTTGAAAGCAAGGGTTTACATACCATATTTTTCAGAGTATAAGACACACCTTAGTTTTTGGGGAGGAAAGTAGGGAAAAGAATCTTCTTACCAGGTATTCATCTGGCTAGCATCCTTAGTCTGGTCAGCTTCAGCACATTATTTTATCCCCTGGTTAAGGCTTTAAAAAACTTTATTCAGATAGAGTAACAATGAAAGAGCTTGCAAGCCAGTAAGAGCTGGGAACATCATTAGCACCTGGAAAGAAACATTAGGAGCAAGTAAAGCAATGAAAAAAAAACCCTACAAAGACAGGGTTTGGAAAACATTCTTCACAGAGAGTAACAATAAAAGAGCTTGCAAGCCAATAAGACCTGGGAACATAGTTAGCACCTGGTTAAGGCTGGAAAGAAACATTTGGAGCAAGTTAGACCAATGGGAAAAAAACTGTAAAGACTGAAGGCTTGGAAAATATTCTTTGCAGAGAGTAACAATGAAAGAGCTTGCAAGCTGGTAAGAGCTGGGGACATTGTTAGCACCTAGTTAGGGCTGGAAAGAAAGTTATCTGGAGCAAGTAGAGAATGAAACCCCCCCCCTAGAAAGACAGGGTTTGGAAAATATTCTTCGCAGAGAGTAACAATGAAAGAGCTTTGCAAGCCGGTAAGAGCTAGGAACATTGTTAGTTAGCACCTGGTTAGATCTGGAAAGAAATTTATCTGGAGCAAATTAGAGCAATGAAAAAAACCATGCAAAGGGCTTGGAAAATATTATTTGCAGAGAGAAACAATGAAAGAGCTTGCAAGGTAAGAGCTGGGAAGATCGTTAGCAGCTAGTTAGGGCTGAAAAAAAAGCTACGTTCAGAGTATAGACGGACCCAAATTATCATCCTCTTTTAGGGAGAAAAAAGGTGCATCTTATACTCCAAAAATACGGTACTTTTGCCACACACAAATATATAGCTTTTCAACATTTTCCTCAGTAAATCAATGAACAATGTAATGTTTTTGACATTTATTTAACACAAAAGTCTTCAAACTTGGCAACTTTAAGACTTGTGGACTTCAACTCACAGAATTCTCCAGCCAGCTATGCTGGGAGTTGAAGTCCACAAGTCTACACAAAAGTCTTCAAACTTGGCAACTTTAAGACTTGTGGACTTCAATTCCCAGAATTCTCCAGCCAGCTATGTTGCTTGGAGAATTCTGGGAGTTGAAGTCCCCAAGTCTTAAAATTGCCAAGTTTGGGGGCCCCTGGTTTAACGGGATTTGCTTGATCTAGGTTTAGGTCTTGTGTGGAGAACAGATCATATTTTTAGTCATGTTTATGGAGAAATGCTGAAAATTCAAGAGGGTTCACAGGAATTCCCTGGGTTAAAAAAAAAGAAACCCGCCCCCCCCCCACTTCACCTGAAATGCAAGATTTGGCCTATAAGAACTACATCTTTGCTTTCCTGCTCAGAAAACGTGCAGGTGTAATGCGTCTTTGAGTGCATCAATAAAACATTTCCTTGCTATCTAATCAGCATCATTTGCTATGAAGTTTATTATGGCATGGCTTCCTCAGTAATCTCAACAGCTGCAGGCTGGGCTGTGACGTCAATCTTAAAACGATTAAGTTCAAGCCCTCTTCCAATAAAAGCTAATCAGCTGTTTGTTATAATTTCATATCTAGTATGAAACAAATATGCAAGGTTTCTTTCAACAAAGAATTGTCTATTTGACCCGATACTGATGAGGAAGGCCTCCCTATGAAAGACTTTTCGATATGATTATCATTTTAACTTCCATTAAATATGTTCTAATCAATTATTTATATTTTCTTACAATAACCAAGATGTGTCAATATTGGCTAATTTGGCCCTGTCTCACTTGAATCCTGCATGATTTCATGGCTCCGTCTTTCTCCTTCTCTTATAACACTGGTGATGTGCTTTTCTGGCTGAACAATACAACAGCAATACAATTTATTGATTAGTTGTCTGACCATATTAAAAAAAACCTATTAAACTAGATCAAAGAATACAGCAGGACATACCATATTCATAATTAATAGTTCTGTAGCCAACCTCAATTTGTTCTAGCTCAGTGGTTCTCAACCTGGGGGTCGGGACCCCTTAGAGCAGCGGTCCCCAAACTACAGCCCGCGGGCCGTATGCAGCCCGCTGAGGTCTTTTAACCGGCCCGCAGCAGCACACGAGATTTTACCGATCGATATAACAAGAGGGAGAAATAGAGAGGGAGAGAGAAATGAAGAGGAGAGATAGAAAGGGAGAGAGAGAAAGGGAAAAATAGAGAGGGGGGGAGAGAGAAAGTCTAAGAGATACAAAGAGGGAGAGAGAAAGGAAGAGGGAGAGAGAAAGAGAGAGAGAGAGAAAAAGAGAAAAATGAGAAAATGATGGAGGGAAGGAACGAGGGAGAGGAAAATGAAACAAATGAGAGAAAAGGAAGAGGGAAAAGAGAAGTGGAGAGGAAAGAGGGAGGGAGGGAAGGAAGGAAGGAGAAATAGAGTTTGTTGATTTAAGTTTAAATTTACTAGTTAATAAAGAAGTATAAATTACTTAATTAATTAATTATTAATTACTTAATTACTTATTATTTCTTCTTTATTTTAAATATTGTATTTTAAATAAGGTATGTGTAGTGTACATAGGGATTTGTTCATAGGTTTTTTGTATAGTCCAGCCCTCCAACAATCTGAGGGACAGTGAACTGGCCCCCTGTGTAAAATGTTTGGGGACCCCTGCCTTAGGGGGTCGAACGACCATTTCACAGGGGTTGCCTAAGACTATAGGAAAAGACAAATTTCCCACAGTGTTAGGAACTAAAGCTTCTATTCTGGCGCCTTGGACCATATTTTTACAATCCGACCAATCAGGCGTTTACAGTGGGGGTGTCCCTCTGACCTTCCTGCCAATCAGCTTAAAGCTCAGTTGGGAGAATTAGTGCTAGGCTTATGGTTGGGGATCACCACAACATGAGGAACTGTATTAAGGAATCACGGAATTAGAAAGGTTGAGAATCCACTGTTCTAGCTACTCTTTCCTCTTCAAAAAGGCCTTTGATAAATTTGCAGTCTTGTTAGCAAATGCATTGTCTGCATGAATGTATTCCTTTTCTGTTAATTTTTCTACTTTTTATTTGAAGATCTAATTCTCTCAACCATTAGTTTTTTTCCCTTTGTATATTCTTTTCAATTCTCCTCTTGCTGATCTTCCTTCATCTTATTAACATATTCTTCTTATACCCCGTTTCTACTTTTCATATGTGATCAACTTTTTCTGAAGTTATTATTGCTTCTCTAGCTATCTCTTGGTTATTATTTATTTATTTATTTATTTAATTTATTAAATTTGTATGCCGCCCCTCTCTGTACACTCGGGGCGGCTCACAGCAGTGATAGAAGCAGTGTACAATACAAATCTAATAATACGAAGTTAAAAATCCATAATTTAAAAAACATGCACACAACACACCATACATAAATTATATAGGCCTGGGGAAGATATTTCAATTCCCCCATGCCTGACGGCAGAGGTGGGTTTTGAGAAGTTTACGAAAGGCAAGGAGGGTGGGGGCAATTCTGATCTCTGGGGGGAGTTGGTTCCAGAGGGCCGGGGCCGCCACAGAGAAGGCTCTTCCCCTGGGTCCCGTCAAATGACATTGTTTAGTCGATGGGACCCGGAGAAGGCCAACTCTGTGGGACCTAACCCGTCGCTGGGATTCGTGCGGCAGAAGGCGGTCCCGGAGATAATCTGGTCCGATGCCATGAAGGGTTACTCCTGGTTTGGACTGTTTTGCCCGAATCAGTAGCGACCCACTGGTAACATCACAATGATGTCACAGAACTGGTTTGGTTGATGGCACCAACCATCGGAGTTTCTTTCTTCTTCTGCACATGTGGGGAATCTCAGTTTCTGGCATGTGCATGCAGTCACCATCTAGGTTTTTTTGGGGTGGGTGGGGTGGGGTTGAGGGTGGTTATTTTTTCAATTTTTTAATAAAAAATTTCAGCCAAGTTTCCTGTGCATGTGGTTGCTATCTGGTTTTGGGCTTTTTTGGGGGGTGGGATTTTTTTGCCATTGTGTATGTGTGCATGTGCGAAGTGCATGTACGTTCACGAGGCACGGCCACACGGCATGGGAGGAAGCAAACCAACAGCAAGGCAAGTTAGAACCCACCTCTGATCTATTCCTAATTTGGACCAGCTCTAACCATGGCTATTTGCAGGAATTGTTCTAGGAATTGAGTGAGCAGAAAAGTGCATAATGAGATGCAGTGTTAGGTCTCAATTTCTTGTAGATGTGATGATCTTAGATAAGTATCAATGAATCTCTGATTCATCCCTGTACTATTTCTCAAAGGATTTAATCCTTTAAATGCAGATTTGCTCTTGTTGGTTGAGCTCAATCTGTATGGTCTGGAGGAGAGAAGGGAAAGGGGGGGACATGATCGAAACATTTAAATATGTTAAAGGGTTAAATAAGTTTCAGCAGGGAAGTGTTTTTAATAGGAAAGTGAATACAAGAACAAGGGGGGCACAATCTAGGTTAGTTGGGGGAAAGATCAGAAGCAATATGAGAAAATATTATTTTACTGAAAGAGTAGTAGATCCTTGGAACAAACTTCCAGCAGACGTGGTTGGTAAATCCACAGTAACTGAATTTAAGCATGCCTGGGATAAACATATATCAATCCTAAGATAAAGTACAGGAAATAGTATAAGGGCAGACTAGATGGACCATGAGGTCTTTTTCTGCCGTCAATCTCCTATGTTTCCATGACCATCCATGGGAAGAGAAATTTTCAGAAAGGTTTTCACTATTTAGAAACATAGTCATGAAAAAGAAAATAAAAAATAATAACATAAAATTTATTTTTTAATTTTAATTTATTTTTAAAGTCATATTATATATATACATCCACATACACGCACACATACACTCTATATAGATGGAAGGCTGAGTCAACCTTGAGCCAAGTGAGATTTCATCTGTCAAACTACTGACAGCCAGTGGTCAGCAGACATAGCTTGCAGTACTTCCTTCTAACCACTGCTCCGCCATGGCTCACATGTATATATATGTAAATGTGGTGGCTCAGTGGCTAAGACACTGAGCTTGTCAATCAGAAGATGAGCAGTTCAGTGGTTCGATTCCCTAGCACTGCGTAACAGAGTGAGCTCCCATTACTTGTCCCAGCTTTTACCAACCTAGCAGTTTGAAAGCACATTAAAAATGCAAGTAGAAAAATAGGGAGCACTGTGATGGGAAGGTAATAGCGCTCTGTGTGCTTTCGACATTTAGTCATGCTGGCCACATGACCACAAAGATGTCTTCTGTCAGCCCTGGTGCTTCAGTTTAGAAACAGAGATGAGCAGCACCCCTACAGACGAAAACAACTAGCATAAATGTGCAGGGGAACCTTTACATATACAGTGATCCCCCGTTTATTGCGTCCCCGACCATTGCGAACAGGGTACTTCGCGATTTTTCAACCCGGAAGTCAAAATACCATCTACGCATGCGTGCCCTTTTTTTTTCTATGGGCACGCATGCGTAGATGGCAACCGGGAGATCAGCTGCTGGGCGGCTTCCCTGTGTCTTCCCCTCTTGCTGGCATCAGCGAGGAGTTTCCCCACCGCCCACGCAAACTCCTCGCTGCCGCTCGCCCGCCCTTCGCCTGCCCACGCCATTCGCTCCCCCTCTTGCTGGCGGGAGGGCGAGAAGCCCTCCCCAGCACCCGCTCGCCCGCCCTTCGCCGCTCGCCCGCCCTTCGCCCTGGCGGAGAAATTCCAGCCCCCACCTGGTCCCGCCCGATCCTCCTCCCTGAGGCAGCTCGCCCTCCCATGGCCGCTTCCTCCACCCTCCATCGCAAGCCCTCGCCACCGCAGCCAACGCGCGCTGCGATCTTCAAGCCCGGCTCCTTTCGGCCCAGCATCCCGGGCCAAGCAGCTGCCTTCCGTGACTGAGCCTGGCTGGCCCGGAAGATCGTAGCGCGCGTTGGCTGCAGCGGTGGCGACATTGCTGCCGGCTTGGCTTCGCTCGCTCGCCGCTGAGGAGCCGAAGATTGGGGGGGCGGCGCGGCGAGCGAAGCCAAGCCGGCAGCAATGTCGCCACCCGCTGCAGCCAACGCGCGCTACGATCTTCCGGGCCAGCCAGGCTCAGTCACGGAAGGCAGTAGCTTGGCCCTGGATGCTGGGCCGAGAGGAGCCGGGCTTGATCCGCTGAGCCTGGCTGGCCCGGAAGATCGTAGCGCGCGTTGGCTGCAGCGGTGGCGACATTGCTGCCGGCTTGGCTTCGCTCGCTCGCCGCTGAGGAGCCGAAGATTGGGGGGGCGGCGCGGCGAGCGAAGCCAAGCCGGCAGCAATGTCGCCACCGCTGCAGCCAACGCGCGCTACGATCTTCCGGGCCAGCCAGGCTCAGTCACGGAAGGCAGTCGCTTGGCCCGGGATGCTGGGCCGAGAGGAGCCGGGCTTGATCCGCTGAGCCTGGCTGGCCCGGAAGATCGTAGCGCGCGTTGGCTGCAGCGGTGGCGACATTGCTGCCGGCTTGGCTTCGCTCGCTCGCCGCTGAGGAGCCGAAGATTGGGGGGCGGCGCGGCGAGCGAAGCCAAGCCGGCAGCAATGTCGCCACCGCTGCAGCCAACGCGCGCTACGATCTTCCGGGCCAGCCAGGCTCAGTGGATCAAGCCCGGCTCCTCTCGGCCCAGCATCCCGGGCCAAGCGACTGTCTTCCGTGACTGAGCCGGCTTGGCTTCGCTCGCTCGCTCGCCGCTGAGGAGCCGAAGATTGGGGGCGGCGCGGCTCTTTTAAAACATCGCCGCCGACATAGGAAGCTTGCTAGCACCCCCCCAAACCCGGGTTGGGGGTTCGGGGGGGTGCTAGCGAGCCCCCCATGTCGACGGCGATGTTTTAAAATAGCCGCGCCGCCCCCCAATCTTCGGCTCCTCGCTAGCGCTGCGGAAGTTTAAAACACCATCTGCACATGCGCAGATGGTGTTTTTACTTCCGCAGCGCTACTTCGCGAAAACCCGCTCGTTGCGGGGGGTCCTGGAACGGAACCCTCGCAACGAGCGGGGGATCACTGTATATACATACATATGTTTGAAAGTCTTAGCATTTTCGGGTTTTTCCCATGTAGGTTTCAGAGATTCCTGGTGACATTTCGGCAAGGTCATCATCTTCAGGCTGGTGCTTTTGGCGTTGTGCTAGGGCAAACACAACGTGACCTGAGCTGCCTTCCCTCTATAAATACTGGTGGGTGGGTGTGGAGTGCTGGCTCAGCAGCAGCAAGCTGTGTTGAAACTTCCTGGTGAGTTAGTGGGGTAACACCTGGGATCATTGATGTAATTGATGTAAGCTGATTAGCTGATATTTGTGGATTGGGGGTGATATCCTGAGTAGATGGAGCTGGCAGACTACTTAGCTGTTTTGTAATGTGTATCTGGGCTGTAACATCCTGGGTTTTAGTTTGGCTGCGAGTTTGTGATCTGGTCATGTGTTTATGGTGTTTTGTTTTGTGTGCATGTTAGAGGGGGGTGCAGCAGTTGTGGACGCTGCTGTGGTTTGGCTTCTGGGTGGTGGTTGTATTTGGTCTGTAGGGTGGGTGTGGGTTTGGGTCTGGTGGGGGTGATTGGTGGTGGTGTCCTGTGTTGTTCTGGGTCTAGTTTCAGTTTGTATGGCTGGGATACGTTTGTTAATGAGGGCTGGTTTCCAGACGTCTGGTAGGCGGAAGGTATCATCATGTTTGTTCATATTGTGGGGGTGTTTTTCTATTTCAATGGCTTCCATGATTATTCTTTTGTTGTAATGTTCAGTTCTGGAAATTAATTTAGTTCTCTTCAAAGTCAATTTCATGTCCTGTAATTTTGAGGTGTGGGAAAAGGAAGGAAGTTTTTTCTTCTTTTCTTACTGCATTCTTATGTTCTGCAATATGTGCATTTACTCTCCTATTAGTTTGTCCAATATATGTGGCTGGGCAGATTTTACATGTTTATACACATATACATACATACGTATGTACGTACGTCGGTACGTAGGTATGTATGTATGTACAAATGTATTATTTGTATAATATAATCATCAACAAAATTAATTATACTTTTATTTCTGCAGTTTTCATTATAATAGAATTCTATTTGTTTTAACACTAATTCCCAGGCATATATTTTTCTGCACTCCTAGTGAAATATATTAGCAATTCTCAAGATAAAATAAATCCAGCAAAATTAGTTCCTTAGTTCTTTGCTGTTTCTACTATATTACTTAATACACATATAGAATTCTTAATGGTATGAAATTTGAGGGTTTACATTCTAAAATCTGAATAAATCCTAGAACTCAGAAGCCCAACAGATTTCACCAGGTTTACATTATATGAAACAAAGCATAAATCGGGGAGTGGGGGGTGGGGTTGCTGGTTGAAGGAGAATTCTTTGTAAGAAGTTGTAAACCGTATAAAGGGCACCCTATTCCCATCCTTCTTTCTATTTTCATAGAGTTTGTAGACTTGGGATTAAGTTTATATTGACAGAGCAAACATTTTACTGACATCCAATGAACTGTTAAGAAAGAAGGTTAGAAACCTTATGACACCTTTGCTTTGCAGCATTAAGTTAAAACTGATGAAGCCAATGTTTTTTGGGAAAACCCATTGACTGGAATTAGTAGAATAGTTGGTTAGAAAATGGGTTCTGTACATTTTTAAAGTAAATTGTATCCACTCTGTATATTTGGAAGTTGAGCAGTAGATTGATAGACTTCAATATGACCCTTATAACTTCAGCTTGCAGAAGGAAATACAGTGGTACTTCTACTTAAGCACTTAATTCATTTGGTGACCAGGTTCTTAAGTAGAAAAATTTTAAGTAGAAGCAATTTTTCCCATAGGAATCAATGTAAAAGCAAATAATGTGTGGAAACCCATTAGGAAAGAAAAAAAAGCTTGGAATTTGGGTGGGAGAAGGAGGAGGAGGGCAGTCACTGTTGAAGGAAGAAGCTGAATTGAGGGGAATTGAAAAACTCCAAAACTTTAAGGCTTAAAAAAAAAAGGACTCTGAGGTGGTGAGGAGTAGCACGCGCCTCCCATACATCCAGCGCGAGCCTGCCTCCCATACACTGCACCAGAGAGAGAAACCCAGGGGGAATGGCAGGAAACTGTCTGGGCCTTTGTGCCACTCTCAAATTTCCTGGGAAAATTTTCCAGGCTTGGGTTCTTAAGTAGAAAATGGTTCTTAAGAAGAGGCAAAAAAGTCTTGAACACCCAGTTCTTACCTATAAAAGTTCTTAAGTAGAGGAATTCTTAAGTAGAGGTAGCACTGTACTATTAAATATACAAACATGTATACCAGTGATGGCAAACCATTTTTCCCTTGGGTGACAAAAGAGCATGTGCACACACTGTCGTGTTTGCGTGAGTACCCAAATGCATAATTCAATGCCTGGGGAGGACGAAAACAGCTTCCTCCACCCCCTTGGAGGCCCTCTGGAGGCCAAAATGGCTTGTTTCCCAACTTCTGGTGGGCCCAATAGGCTTGTGTTTTGCCCTCCAGAGTCCAAAGGCTCCCTGGAGCCGGGGGAAGGTTAAAACAATCTCCCCATCCCCCTTGAGGATTCCTAGAAGCCAAAAACACCCTCCCAGAGCCGCTGTGTGAGCCAAAAATCAGCTGGCTGGCGCACATATATGCACGTTGGAGCTGAGCTAGGGCAATGGCTCATGTGCCAGCAGATATGGCTCCGCGTGCCACCTGTGGCTCCTGTGCCATAGGTTCATCATCATTGCCATATACTATGCAAAAGAAACCCCTTCTATGTAAAAATGGGACAGCTCATGACAGAATTGGGCTTGATTTTTTAATGATTTGGCAGTAAGGAAAATGAAGACAAGCTTGTGTTATTTTTTTCATAAATTTTCTAAAACCTCTCTCTCTCTTTTTAATTCAGTTGTGATTGCATTGTGATTGAATCAGAAATGGGTTCCTACTAGTTCGGACCGGTTCTATAGAACTGGTCATGGGAATTTCACCCCGCTCTCCAAACCGGCAGCGATGGCCAATTGGACACTGTTGGGAGAATTGGCGCTAATCTTATAATTGGTGGTCACTACAAAGATGATTAGTGGACTGGAGACTGAAGCTTATGAAGAACAGTTGCAGGAACCGGGTATGTCTAGTTTAATGAAAAGAAGGACTAGGGGAGACATGTTAACAGTGTTCCAATATGTCAGGGGTTGGCTCAAAGAAGAGGGAGTCAACTATTCTCCAAAGCAGCTGATGGTAGAAAAAGAAGCAATGGGTGGAAACTAAATACTTAGAGAAGCAACTTAGAACTAAGGAGAAATTTCAGTGGAACAGCTTGCCTCCAGAAGTTGTGAATGCCCCAACACTAGAAGTTTGTAAGATGATTTTGGATAACCATTTGTCTGAGGTGGTGTAGGGTTTCCTGCCTAAGTTGGGGGTTGGACTAGAAGACCTCCAAGGTCCCCTCCAACACTGTTATTATTATTAAATGAAATTATCTTCCCCTACAGTAAGTTTTAGAGAAGTGTTTATCTTATTATAAGTGCAGTGGGGGGAAGCCCCAAATTTCCAAATCCCCTAGCTAAAAGTTAGGATATTAAACTCCTTATTGGACACTACCCACTATAGAGGAATGGTTGGTGAAATTTACAGGTCTTGTTGAGATACATAGATTATTGTCTTTGATTAGAGAAAAGGTACTATATTTATTGGTGATTGGAAAGCTCTTAAGGAATGTTTACATAACAATGCAAAAATGAATTTATGATTTTTGGCTTTGATGATTAGATAGAATAGATTATGGAAATAAGAGTATGATATAATTTTAGGTAGAAATAAGAGTATGGTATAATTATATTTATAACTGTTGTGAAGAATGTTGAAAACCACTTCTTTGTATCTTTTTTCTCTATTTTTACACATCAAATGAAAGGTGAAAAAAAAATAAACTTCACTGAATGTTACTCTTACACTTATTCCTTTATTTAAGAATCAGTTTAAAAGAGCAATACATTTTTTTTCTTTGTTGCATCACTGCCCCTGCTACTTCTCAGAGCACTGTAACACACAGTAGCATGTAATTACAATGCATAGGATTAAATGTACCATCTTGGACAAAGAAATAAGCTCTCCCAACAGGGCCCTGAGTCAATAGTAAGAGAAGACGCAGGAGGAGAATGCATCAACTGTTTGACTTTGGTGTCACTCAGAGCTGGGGTAACATTATGATATTTGTCTTTGAGTAAGACATGAGCAACTTTTGCCAAGCCCAAGCTCTACTATTAGGCAGGGTGGAGCAGAAGGCTCACATGATTGATATTAGACAACGGCATGATATTGCCTTCCCTACATCCTGAGCTAAGGAAGGGAGGAATAGAGAGGAAGGAGGGATGGAGGGAAGAAAGGACAAGAGGGGGGGGGAGAAGGAAAGAAGGAAGCAAAGAAGGAAGGCAGGAAGTAACAAGGAGGGAGGGAGAGAGGGAGGGAGGGAGGGAGGGAGGAAAGAAGGAAGGAAGGAAGGAAGGAAGGAAGGAAGATAAATTTCTTACACCAGTGGCTTCTCACAAGGAAACTCAATGGGGAAGCCAACAGGAAGATAGGAATTACTCCCACCCCTACTAACGTTTTCCAACCTGAGGTCATTGTGTTTGTTTTTTGAGATAAGGAAATATCCTTATTTAGACAGAATTGCTTCCTGAAAAGTGAGGGTAATATAGGGCATGATCCAGTATCAAGAAGCATGGTGGAACAGAGAACATTTTAGTTAAAATTGGTGAAAAAGCTGAAGCCAAAAGAAGCAGCATCAAAGAAGCTACTGTGTTTGAGCCCAAATGTTACTGCTAGAAAATAATTAAAAAAGAAAATAATTTCTGAGATGGTTATCATAATGAACCACTAACACTATGCTCCTAGAATACCATAAGCCATTCCAATTTCTTGAAAACATTCTTACACCGTTGGGAAATCCATCCTTCCCAGCTTATAATAGAGATATAATTCCACACAGTTGTTTCTATTTGATTTGATTTATTTATTTATTTAATTTATTTATTAGATTTGTATGCCGCCCCTCTCCGTAGACTCGGGGCGGCTCACAACAGAATAAAACAGTTCATAACTAATCTAATAATTTACAATTTAAAATATTTTTAAAACCCCATTATTAAGCAGACATACGTACAAACATACCATATATAAACTCTATAGGCCTGGGGGAGATATCTCAGTTCCCCCATGCCTGACGGCAAAGGTGGGTTTTGAGGAGTTTACGAAAGGCAAGGAGGGTGGGGGCACTTCTAATTTCTGGGGGGAGTTGGTTCCAGAGAGTTGGGGCCGCCAGAGAGAAGGCTCTTCCCCTGGGCCCCGCCAACTGACATTGTTTAGTTGACGGGACCCGGAAAAGGCCCACTCTGTGGGACCTAATCAGTCACTGGGATTCGTGCAGCAGAAGGCGGTCTCAGAGATATTCTGGTCCGATGCCATGAAGGGCTTTATAGGTCATAACCAACACTTTGAATTGTGACCGGAAATTGATCGGCAACCAATGCAGACTGTGGAGTGTTGGTGTAACATGGGCATACCTTGGGAAGCCCATGACTGTTCTCGCAGCTGCATTCTGCACAATCTGAAGTTTCCGAACACTTTTCAAAGGTAGCCCCATGTAGAGAGCGTTACAGTAGTCAAACCTCGAGGTGATGAGGGCATGAGTGACTGTGAGCAGTGACTCCCGGTCCAAATAGGGCAGCAACTGATGCCAAAAAGGAGCTTTTTATTTTTGTTTAGTCCATGCAAATGATTGCAGAAACCATTCTGAGGTATGAATACCAGAGGGGGGGGGGGGTTTGCTCCTGATTCGGACCGGTTCTAAAGAACCGGTAGCTAGAATGTCCCCCCCATTCGCCAAACTGGGAGCCAGTTGGTCATGCTCCTGAACCTGCCCTCCTGGTGGCCATCTTGCTTTTGCTTCTGCGCATGCGCAGAAACTACATTTTTGGCACTGCTCATGCACACATGCCCGCATGAAGCAGCTATGCAGCGCATGATGCACGCATGCTCCATGCAGTGTGGGTGGAAGTGAACTGGTGGTGAGTTAGTTAGAATCCACCCCTGATGCATTCATAAAGAAAAAGTAAACCAGGTCAAGTCATACATCTCTCTGAGCCTAGGAAAGAGCCAGTTGCAAGACACTTCCGAAAACTTGCCCCCCAAAACCCTGCAGAGGTTAATTCAGGTAGTCATCAGAAGTCAACTCTGATAAGAGAGAGGAAAAAAAGAAGGGAGGGAAAGAAGAGAAAGAGAGAGAAAGAGAGGGAGAGGGAGAGAGAAAAAGAAAGAGAGAGAGAGAGAGAGAAAGAAAGAAAGAAAGAAAGAAAGAAAGAAAGAAAGAAAGGTCTTAATACCTGAAGCCAAGATAATCTCAATATAGCTTCAAGTAGATATCAACTTTTGGTGATTTTATCATCTGTGATTTTATACCCACCCTCCTTTTCTCCTTCTTCTTATCATGTCTCCTCTCAGTATTCCTAGACTTGACATTTTGCAGTTACACCAAACTGCATTTTCCTCCCACCTTCCTGCAGGAAAACAAATATTCTTCTCTTTGGAAATAAAAACAGAGAAGAACAAACAGAAATACAGGAAAGCTATAGGTGGAAGAATGACATCTGCACATAGATTAAATATCCTCTGTGTCTGAAGCTCACAAAATGCTCACGAAAAATATATATTTGCATGATGGTTGGAATTTGCATTTCTCTAAGGTAGATTTTGTGGGAACGAAAGTAGTAATCGCTCATCCTCTGCCACAATGAGACACTATATTAGCTGCTGTGTGAAAAGACAACATGACTTCCTTCCGCACTTGTCACTGCAAGGTTCACTTGGCTGGGTGCGGTTATTTGGAAACAACTGGAGAAGAACAGTCTACACCTGAAGTGGTGTGAACAGGAGTAGGCTGCACTGTATATGACACAGGTCAGATGGAAAGGAAGAGCCCCAGGAGAGAAAATCCACCCTGATGTATTTAGTTAAATGCCTTTTGTGTGTGTTTCACATTATCAGAAGAAAATAAATATTCAGGAAAGAGGAAACTATTAGTTTGTCCCATTTCACCAGAAGAGCCCTTCACTCCTCCACTCGAAACAGAATACCCTACGAAAATAGACTAACTATCCTGGGTCTTGAAAGCTTAGAACTGCGGCGCCTAAACCATGATTTAAATATTGCCCACAAGATCATATGCTGCAACGTCCTTCCGGTCAACGACTACTTCAGCTTCAACCGCAACAACACAAAAGCCCGCAACAGATTCAAACTTAATATTAACCGCTCCAAACTTGACTGTAAAAAATATGACTTTAACAATCGAGTTGTCGAAGCGTGGAACTCATTACCAGACTCAATAGTGTCAACTCCCAACCCCCAACATTTCTCCCTTAGACTCTCCACGATTGACCTCTCCAGGTTCCTAAGAGGCCAGTAAGGGGCGTACATAAGTGCACTGATGTGCCTAACGTCCCCTGTCCAATTGTCTTTCCTTTTCTCATATATCATATATATTCTCTCCCTCTCATCTACTTCTCTTCTTTTTTACTTACTATCTTTATATATATATTACTTAATGTCTATTCTCTTCCATATGTATTGTATATTGGACAAAGAATAAATAAATAAATAAATAAATTTACAGTAGATGAGATTTTTTTTTCAAGATGTCCATTCCAGAGAAATTAATTGCGATTGTGATAAACAGTTTCAGACTCCTGTTCCTTCGTGGCTGTAATGCATTCTCAGGCTGATTTCCATAGAATGCACCTTCTTTCCTCCACAAGTTGTTTGTTTTGATTTCCATAAAAGATATAAGAGTGATGGTGTGCTTACTTGAAACTTGGATGTACACAAAAGAGTGTGTGCTCTCTGAATCCATCGGGTGGATGCTGGCTTATGTGACATTGAAGAAGCTGGCTAGTCCTGTTTAAATCTCCTCACCTCTATCTCCCCCTCCTCCTTTACATACAACATTCCTGGAATAAAACGAATGTCTGAATGATTTATCCAACACGTGTTCTGTTTGTATATGTTCTGTCGGATTCTCTAGTAGACTCCTCCCAAAAATTCACAGGTACAAATTTCAGACACACACACGTTTGAAAATTCAAAACAATGTTCTTTATAATGAAAATTCACTTAAACTAAGCTCTCTTTTGGTATAGCAAAGAGCACTCGTCTCCAAACAAACTGGTAATTTGTACAAGTCCCTTATCAGTTCTGTGATACTTAGCTTGCAGCTGTGAGGCAATTCACAGCCCTTCTTCTTTCACAAAGTGAAACACACTTTGCTCTGGTTTAGTTTCAAAGCGGGGAAAAATCAGCACACAAAAGGTCAAAGTCAGTAAAGCAGTCATGAAACACAACGATCAGATAATCCTCCACAATGGCCAAACCCACAGGCTGCTATTTATAGCAGCCTCACTAATTACCACAGCCCCACCCAACCACAGGTGGCCTCATTTGCTTTGATAATAATCTCTCAGTTGTTGTTGCCTATGCATCGCTCTCCGCATGCGTGGCTGTATCATTAACTCTTGTTCTGAATCCAAGGAGGAGCTAGATAATTGATCTCCTTCTGAGCTGTCTGCCACACTCTCCTCCTCCCTGTCACTCATGTCTTCTTGGTCAGAGGAGCTTTCATCAGCAGATTCCACCGGGAGCAAAACAGGCCTGCAGCATGTGGATGTCTCCCCCACATCCACAGTCCTTGGGGCAGGAGCTGGGCCAGAGCTAACCACAACAGTATACAGCTATAGGAATGAGGGGAAAACACACTTCTCTTTTTTAATTTTTTGGCAGTGTCACATGACATATCGCAACCCCGCCTTTGCTAAAACAGACATGGGTGTGGGTAGCGCATGACTCATCTGGGCCGCAGGACATAAGTTTGACACCCCTGCCTTGGAGCATATTATTTTCTGCTGACAGCCACTGTGTCTGCGAGAAAAAAGTAGATCCCCATTACTATTACTGCTGTAGAAAATGTGAGATATAGTAGGGGAGCATGTAGGAAGGTGTTTCTCTGCTCCTTTTGCTCTTCACCATATGAAATAATTCTGCTAGGCGGCAGCTTGAGAGAAAGAGAAAGCAAGACAGACATTTTTTTATCAGACTTACTGCCATATAGTAGATACATAGAAACATAGAAGACATAGAAGACAACATAATGTTTTCACATGTATATATTTGGATCTATTGGAGTATGAGAGGCACCTTTTTCTCCCCCGTAAAAGAGGTTGAAAATTTGGGTGTGACTTATAACACCGAATGTAGCCCCACCCAGCCTCTGAAACTGAGGTTTCAGGGGCTGAAAAAATCCTCTGAAATGGAGATTTCAGGGGCTGGAAAAGCAAGGCGCAGAACTCACAACCAACATACCTGTCACTAAAGTTCACCTCTGGGAACAGCTGTTTGGGGGTATTCCAGGAGGCTGATTCAGCCACCAAACAGCTTTTTTCTTAGTTTCCTCCCCAAAAAATAAGGTGCGTCTTATACTCCAGTGTGTTTTATAGTCTGAAAAATATGATACTCATTTCTGAGAAAGTGATTGCGACAATAGAGGAAATTACCTCTGCAAATTTTAACTATTTTCTCTTTACTCAGTGTCCAAAAAACACACCCGAAATTCTGTTATAACAATTGATATCAGATAATATACTCCAAATGTTGATGATATATTCTACTCTTCATGACTCGTATGGTGAAGAAAACATTGAGGTATTGTAACAATTAGTTTAATCATATTTATATCCTAATAGATGTTTTTATGTCCAATTTAATTTGTAGAGAGTCATGTGTTGTGGCCCATCCACATCCTGTGCAGCTGATCATGGATTCTGAGGATTGAGTCATGGGTATGGGTTGGATCCTAGGCCAATGTATTTAGCACCCGAGTCTGATAGCGAGAAGGTCGGTGAGGATCTGGGGTCAGAGGCTGAAAGCCAAACAGGGCCTATTGCACCTCTAGAGGGTGCCCATGAGTGACTCAGGAGAAGAGGAAGAACCTCTTCTTGATGCCAGGGTAGGCAGAAGTGTTAGAAGGCATGAGTGGCTGAGCAGGAGGAGGTCTCTGCGTGAATAGATCTCTGAAACACTTGGCCGTGCCTTTTGGGTATTTAAGGGTTAGTCTTGTGATGAGCGAGTATGGAAGTCAACTTTTTTAATGTGAGCGATGGACTGTTTTGGGATTTGGCTCTTGGATCATTTATGTGAAATTAACTAACTAAGAAGGTGAAATCTTGACATCCGGGCCTTCCTGCCAAATCAGAGTGAGTCATGTTAATTAGAGATTGGATCAAAGAGAACTATTTGGGAGTTTTGGCTTTTTTAATGAACAGCTGATACAAGTGGACTTATTTCTTGCTTCGCTAATAGATTTTACACAGCTAAACCTTTCTGATACTAAATAATTAAAATTATATGCTTAAATCTTGTCAAAACCATGTGTGTGAACCTATTTCTTGGGGGGTGGGGGGCTCATCGCCGGGACAGAACATCATGTAGTTTTAAAAAAATCATGAAAGAGTAGTAGATCCTTAGATCCTTGGAACAAACTTCCAGCAGACGTGGTTGGTAAATCCACAGTAACTGAATTTAAACATGCCTGGGATAAACATAATATCCATTGTAAGATAAAATACAGGAAATAGTATAAGGGCAGACTAGATGGACCATGAGGTCTTTTCTGCCGTCAGGACTTCTATGTTTCTATGTTTCTATGATATTACTTGGATGTTTTCAAAAGATGATTAAGAAGTATCATATTAAAATTTATCCTGAGTGTAGGATAATTCCATCTCAAGATTCGTTTAGTTATTTTTGTGAAAATCAAATGTTACCCAAAACACAGATAATAAAAAAATGTTGGTGAAATCTCTTTATTGCTAACAAACTTTTAGTCTTGTGGACAGAATACTTCACAACAAACAAGCTAACTT